>NW_009258783.1:1859282-1901704 GCF_000687185.1 Egretta garzetta | reverse complement strand
CTCCCTCGACCTGCTGGCCACGCTTCTCCCAGTGCAGCCCAGAGTACGGTTGGCCTTCTGGGCTGCCAGCGCACATTGCCGGCTCATGTCCAGCTTTTCATCCACCAGCACCCCCAAGTCCCTCTCAGCAGGGCTGCTCTCAATCCTTTCTTCCCCCAGCCTGTACTGATACTGGTGGAATGCATTGGATATGTCCGCTCCCTCTTAATGTCACTCCTTGTATTTGCTGCTGGCTCTCCTCACTGGTTCTCTGGAGCTCCAGCATTTCCTAATTCTTTAATTAATTTCTTTGAGGAAGGGAAGCTCTTCTATATTGTCTGCCAAGCTGGACTTAACCTGGGATGTTTGGAAATCTTTCGATACTTTTCTGCCTCTTATTTCTCACATGAAAAAACTTGACCTATCTTAACACATCTGGTTTTATCCTTCGTATCCTGGCTGACTTCTCCACCACTGCAAAATACGGTCAGATTCTGTACAGGGACCTGCTGGATGCTGTAGCTGTTAAACAGACTTTGTTCTCTTCCCACCCTTCTTGTTCACAGATGGTTTTCGATTACTATTCAGACTACTCAATGCTATTAATCAACACCATTTGAGATTAATCAAATGGATGGATGAAGACTAATCACTCACCAGTTTAACAGTAAAGCATGCCATCAGATGCTCTAGACCTAACTGTGACTGGGGTCCAGCTTAACCATACTGCAGCTGGAACCAAAGTAAAGGTGTGTTTCTCCCCTGTAAGGGATTTTCTATATTGCTGCATTGCCAGTGCATGGTTGGAAGTGCTTTGTGGCCAGTCAGTGCTACATTGCTCCTTTGCGGGTGCCAGGTGTCTGCCAGGAGCACAGTGATGCTTTTCCAGCAGCAGCTGTAGGATTTGGTACAGGGCATCGCAAACGGGGTACTGGGCATGAACCCCATCAGGTCTGAGATGCAGAGGGAAGGGGTTCTCTTCTAGCTCAGCCACAACACAGGTTGGGAAAAACAGCTCATGCAGCTCCCAGAAGGCAGATCCCACCCCAACCATGGGGGAAACCGTGCCCATGACAGCAAGAGAAACCACAGCTTCCATACAGAGATGGGGGGACTGTGGCTAGTGACATGTCATAGAATCATAGAATTGTTTAGGTTGGAAAAGACCTTTAAGATCATCAAGCCCAACTATTAACCTAACCCTGCCATCCCACCACTAAACCATGTCCTTAAGCATCTTGCCTGCCCTCCAGGGATGGGCACTCGACCACTTCCCTGGGCAGCCCCTTCCAGTGCTTGACAACCCTTTCGGTGAAAAAAATTTTCCCAATGTCCAACCTAAACCTGCCCTGGTGCACCTTGAGGCCATTTCCCCTCGTCCTATCATCAAGGAGCCAAGGCTGGCAGGCAGGGGTGGCCGAGGCAGATAGCAATGCCATCCAAAAATCCATTCTGAACATCAGGTGCTTTCAGTTCCAGAATAGTGCAGGGTACAGTCTAGAAACGACCACTTCAGTCTCCAGTGAAGTAAGTGACTTGCAACACCACAAGCTATTAGCATTCCTTTTTGGTGCTATACCTTAAAATAATCTCCTCTAATTGTAAAGGCCACATCCGTCCATTTCATGATAGAAAAATCTCTACAAATGAACAGAAGGGACTAAAAGAAATGCTCAGAAGCCAGAGATTAAATAGGTTTAATTGCAAAGGTCACATTTCCATATTCCAAATGGTCACTTTGCTGCCATTTCTCCTGCCCTGGCTTTCAGAAAAAATATATATCCCAAGTATCTCACTCCATTGGGCTGCTTGCAAATCTCAGTTACAGCATATAGCAAACAAGGCAGTGGGCCAAGCCCCGTTGTGGTGTACAGAGCCTGAATCCTGCTCAGACAAATGAGCTTCTTCATACAGGAGCTTAATTTGGCCCAGGAAGAGGGAAGCTGGGTCAGACTGGCAGGATTGGTCTCCTGCATGAAAAATGTAAAGTAAGCCAATTTTTACAGAAAAATGTTTTATCATAATACTGGAAACTCAAACATAAACAGTTTGAGTAAACTTTTTCAGTTTTCAACCAACTACAAAACTTTTTTGCTGCGGGGGTCTGGGTCTTTTTCCCAAGCGAAAGCCCTTTTTTGCCATAAGAAACGGTGTTTTTCCATCAAAAATGCACTGAGCTAAAAACTCACTTTTTTTAGTGCATAAACTTTTCCCACTGAATTGTTATTTTTTTGGCCAGCTAAAAATGAAGGCCTCGGTCCCTTCTCAGTCCTTATGTTAAACACCGGCTTGCACGAAGCTGAACCTACTGGCAGTGAGGACTGCAGCCTGGGGATCAAGGAGAAAATGGAGATTCCCGAAAATTTGCTCGGCTGCTGTGGTGGGAGGTTTCCAGGGATGTCAGCTACTCACAATCTTTCCGCGTGGCTGCGTCGGGAAGCGCCGGGGCGAGGCTGAGGGTGCTTGAGACGCTGGTGCTCGCGCTGTCCAGGCTGCTGCCGAGGTGTAACCGTCTCATGTGTCGCACGACTGCTGTGGCGTTGAACGCTTGCTGGAGCAAAAAAACAAGAAAGAAAGAAAGAATAAAAAAAAATGGAGGTGGAAGGGTTACTTCTGCTCCTCTCCTGGCTGCTCAGAGTTGTGAGAAGTGAATGAGACCATCAGCTTTCCAACTTTTCCCTCTTTCCAGTTTCTAGGCTAGAAACAGCAATATCAAACCATACACAATTCTGCCCTGGTCCCGCTCCCTGTCATTCCTTCTAGCACTCAGTTGGGATGCGGCAGCCTACAAGGAAAGTCATATTTGACGCATCCTTCTCTGCACCAACACACTGGGTGTCAGCTTTACTGTCCCCCCACAGTGCTGACCCAACCCTGCATGTGACCGCTGGTGCTGTAGCTAAGAGCAGCCCCAGCCCCATCTCTCACACTCATTTCCTTTATACACTTGGTTAGTAGCATCCTCCTTAAAAGGCCCCACAAGACCACGTAACCTAAGACTGGACCAACTATTTTGACCAAAATTTTGTGCCACAAAAGCGCTAACATGCTGAAAGGGTGGCTGTATGGCCACCGTGTTAGCAGAGTTATTTGTCTAAGTGTTGTCCCTGAGGTTGGGAGGTTACCAGCCTGAGGTTGGCAAATGTGACGCCCATTTACAAGGAGGGCTGGAGGGAGAATCTGGGGAACTACAGGTCTGTCAGTCTGACCTCGGTGCTAGGGAAGGTCATGGAGCAGATCATCTTGAGTGCCATCACACAGCATGCCCAGGACAACCAGAAGATCAGGCCCTGTCAACATGGGTTTATGAAAGGCAGATCCTGCTAGAATAACCTGATCTCCTTCTATGACAAGGTGACCCACTTAGTGGATGAGGGAAATGCTGTGGATGTTGTCTACCTCGACTTTAGTAAAGCCTTTGACACTGTTTCCCACAGCATTCTCCTGGAGAAACTGGCTGATCATGGCTTGGATGGGTGTACACTTGGCTGGATAAAAATATGGCTGGATGGCTGTGCCCAAAGAATGGTGGTGAATGGAGTTAGATCCAGTCAGTGGCTGGTCACAAGCTCGGTGTTGGGGCCAGTTCTGTTCAACATCTTTATCAATGATCTGGATGAGGGGATTGAGTGCCCAACTGTATGAGGTTCAACAAGGCCAAGTGCTGGGTCCTGCACTTGGGTCACAACAACCCGATGCAACATTACAGGCATGGGGATGAGTGGCTGGAAAACTGCTTGGCAGAGAGGGATCTGGGGGTACTGGTCAACAGCCGGCTGAATATAAGCCAGCAGTGTGCCCAGGTGTACAGGAGGGCCAACAGCATCCTGGCTTGTATCAGGAATAGTGTGGCCAGCAGGACCAGGAGAGTCATCTTCCTCCTGTACTTGGCACTGGTGAGGCCCCACCTCGAATGCTGGGTTCAGTTTTGGGCCCCTCACTACAGGAAAGATGTTGCATTGCTGGAACATGTCCAGAGGAGAGCAACAAAGCTGGTGAGGGGTCTGAAGCCCAAGGCTGATGGGGAGCAGCTGAGGGCACTGGGGGTGTTCAGCCTGGAGAAGAGGAGGCTGAGGGGAGACCTTATCGCTCTCTACAACTGCCTGACAGGAGGGGGTAGTGAGGTGGGTGTTGGTCTCTTTTCCCAAGTAACAAGTGATGGAATGAGAGGAAATGGCCTCACGTTGTGCCAGGGCAGGTTTAGATTGGATATTAGGAAAAATTTCTTAACCGAAAGAGTTCCCAAGCACTGGAATGGGCTGCCCAGGGAGGTGGTTGAGTCCCCATTCCTAGAGGTATTTAAAAGACAAGTAGATGAGGTGTTTAGTTAGAGACATGGTTTAGTAGTGGACAGGTACGGTTGGACTTGATGATCTTAAAGGTCTTTTCCAACCAAATGATTCTATGATTCTATGACGGATCACTTACTCTCCATTTGCTTTTTGCAAAGTTCTTCCGGATCTGAGCGCTGACTGACTCATGGATGTTTTTGTTGAGTGCTGTATCACCAGCGATCCTGAAACGGACAGAGAAGACAAATTTTAAGACATCTTTTGTTCTCCTCGGATAGTCTTTCTTCTCTTCAACAGAGAAGACTGGTCCAAGGTGATTGCTCCTGCAGTGATGATGATTTCATT
This sequence comes from Egretta garzetta, assembly GCF_000687185.1. Taxonomy (NCBI): domain Eukaryota; kingdom Metazoa; phylum Chordata; class Aves; order Pelecaniformes; family Ardeidae; genus Egretta; species Egretta garzetta. The sequence goes on along the minus strand of NW_009258783.1, from coordinate 1,897,088 downwards.
CACACAAGGGCTCAAACTTCCCACTTCTGTCTCTGCTGGCACCAGTGGTGGAAAATCTGGGGCAATAAAAGCAAGCGTAGATAAGGCTTGTAGGTCTGGCAGCTACAAAGAGGTACGACCTTATTTTGTTGGTGCACGGCTGCTTTCTATCACCGTTACAGCCCTAGATGAAAACATTCTACCTTTTTTTTTCTTTACATCTAAAGATTTAACATCAACAGGCTGAAACTACTTTTAGCCTCAACCATGCAGGAACTTCCAGAGCCACTCCAACCTGTCTGATTTCTGTTTGCACTGGAGATTTTCCTGCCACCCTGCAACATACATAGCCATTCATCATGATTAATGTAGATTTACAGTAAAGCAGATACATGGATGCTCACTGAAGCAGCCCAGGCTGCACAAATAGCTTAAGCTGAACAACACAACCTAAAAACTTGACAGATGTTGTGCAGTTTCTTTTAACAGATAAAGACACATTCAATCTCCACTAAACACAATTATTTCAAGGGAATTTCATTGATTCATTTAACTCCTCGAGGCATGAGATCTGTTGGAATAGTAGGCACCATAGTGAACTGATGTTGGACCATGTGCTGGGGTAATTAGTGCTATCTAATGTACATGATGCCAGGAAGCACAGATTGCCTCCTATGTTGTATCTGATGTTTTCAGAAATCCATTTTTTAGCTACAGTGTAGAAAACCAATGTGCATTAGCAATAAAAAAAATATTAAAAAATGAATAATCCATCAGGCCCAGAGCTTCCCAGTCTGGGGACCTCAAATAAAATAATCAGAGGGGCTGGGGGACTCCAGCAGTCATCTAGTCCCATGCCAGCTCTGTCAAAATAATTTTGACAGATATTTGGCTAACCAGTCCTTAAAGATCTCCAAAAGATGGAGACTCCTCAGACAACCTATTCCAGTCCCCCACTGTATCCCAGAAGACAGAAAATTGTTTACTCCCTTTGTCTTTGAAGCATTCTTTCACATATTTGAAGACTGTTATCATGTCTTCTCTCCATTTTCTCTTCTCTAGACTAAACAAACTGATTCTTTCACTGTTTCTTCATAACTCATATTTTCTAATCCTCTGATCTAGTGAGCTTCTCTGGACTTTCTCCAACCAGTCCACATCTTCCTTACAGGGTGGTACCCGAACTGTTCGCTGTTTTCCAACTAAGGCAGCAGAATGGCAGCATTGCTTTGTGTTTCTTGAAAGATGAAACTCTGCTTACAAACCCCAGCCTGCTGTTTCCATTTATGTGTCCCATGAATTGGAGACATTCCTTTCATTTTGCCCAGACCATTCCAAACTGTAACCCTGTTCTTCAAAGGACACGCAGCTTTTTTTACCTTTGTGTCAATGGCACATCTAAGAAGTGTTCTTTGGGACCAGTCTTCTCCAAATTGCTCCCCTCCTTCCTGCTGGCAACACTCACCCAGGATGTCAGAGAGATGAGAGGAACAACTTACTCTTGGGAGGAAGGTGAGGGACTAACCCCCATCTCCCAAGAGTGGAAAGCCGCCAAACCCATCATGTTGCAACTGAGCTAATCTATATTGAGTTATTCAAGAGTACCAAAGCCAGCAAGACTGTGGGCAGGAAGGAGCAGGGTTCCCATTCAGGGTAGCCCACCTCCAACTGGGAAGGGCACTTGTCTAACTGCTAATGCCGTATAACTTTTATCTCAAGTAGACAGAAGAATTGATACCATGAGAAAAGTGTGGCTCCCAAATGGCCCCTGACATCCTCTCTTGGGTCCCTATGCTGTTGTTGGAGAAGGGGAGGTGTTTGACTGAGAACTGGAAGATCTTCAGACCTTCCTCTGAAGAGGATTCCTTCTGATCACCTCTCCCACTGACAGGGAGGCAAGCTGGTCTGGATTTCCCACTGGGGCCAGACAGCTAAAAGCTTGGTGTGTCAGTATCTAGGTTAAGGATCATGTTCACTGTTCCATCCTCTGTCCCTCACTGGGAATATTGCAAGGCCCAGCACAGACCCTGATGGATCCAATGCAGCATATACTCCCGGATGGATACAAAGCCCAGCTGGCCTTGCACCCACCATAACAGTGCATTTTCTGTATTTCTCTACCATGAAATCATCATGTGAAGTAGCTCCTACAGCTTTACCACAGCCACACCTACATGACCCAAATAACATGACACAGAGTGTCCCTAATTGCTTCCAGGTTACCTCTATGAAGAGCTGACCAGAAGCCTGAGAAGACTCCAGCTGTACGGCCTGCCCTACATGGCTTGTTAGCTCCGGGGCATGAGTGTGTGCAGATTCGTGTCCACTCTCCTCGCACACTGCTCAGCCTTTTTGTGCAGATGGGCCCTAGCAGAGTTTCCCAGTGGGAATGCAACCTGCTAGTCAGAGTCGCTCCAAAAAAAAAGTGGGTCCAAGAACACCTCCTTGGTTGAAGTCAGGTGCCCTCAACATGCACCAGCTGGGAGCACTGACCCTCATACTACAGATCTGCAGACGAAAAATAAGCTGAACATTTAATATGTGAACAGCCACAAGCCAAAATATCTGTTCAGTAACTGATCAAAAAGACTGAGCTGCAAAGAGAAAATTTACATTTGCAAAGAACGTTTTTTTCCAAAGCTAATGAAGCATTTTGCTTTATGAACAAGTTTGGTAACAAGCTGTATGAGGACAGATCATGTTTCCCGCTTGTCAAATTTTATTTTGGAAACACGGACAGAACAAGTTCTTGGGGTATGATACCTTTGCCAACTCTTCCAGTCTCCACAAGGACTTGCAAATGCATTTCTGCTATATGAAACTTCGTCGGGCGTGTAGCTGAAACACAGGCTGTATATTTTTTTGAGTTTAGGGATCATTTTTCCGAAATGCTGGTGGTTTCAATAAGAAACTGCTGCTTCCAATAGTTCACAAAATGTCTTCTGCCACCACTAACTCTATGTTCACTATGCAATTCTGGTAATTCCAGAAAAAAAGTCTTGGTATTTGGGTGTTTCCCAAATAGGCAGAATAGTACTTGTTTACTTCAGAAGGGGGTGGACAGACACACTACAGAGGTGGGGATCATCCCACATCTATGGTCCCTTCAGCAGCATTAGCACCTTGCAGATACTAGTTTTTAATCAGAACAAAATAACAGCAGTGCTGGGGCTAATTTAGCATGGTGGGATCCGTTCAAACACGTGCTGGTATGCCGAAGAGTGTGGCTCAAAATGCAGCCCTGGCTGCCAAAGCTGGGTGTGGGATCATTCCCCACGCCGCCCCTGAAGAACTATCCTGTTAACAGTGCAATGCTGTAACATGAAGGCGGTGCTTTTATACTGTACTTGGAGGATCTTGAAACTTTTATAAAACACTCGTGGTGTTATAGTGTTTATAGTATAGTTTTACTTCTAGGAAAACAGGAGAAATGTTAACGTCCATTCACTGCTGGCATTTTGCTGGAGATGTGGTGGTTTAAGGATGCAGGGAAGAGAGGGGGAGGTGAGCAGGTAGAAGTCATATCTTTTATACAATCAACTGGTAGAGGTTGAAAAATGAGATAAGCTTTCGGGCTCACAAACCTACCCCGAGGTGTGTACCATGAGCATCATCACATCTATATTGAATGTATCTCATCACAAACCTCAGTTCCCATGCTGAGAAGGTAATGCATGAAATTTAATAGAGGTACTGGTTTTAGAGCACATTATCATTGCCCTTCCACCTTTCCCTAACTCTCCAAGTCCACAGGCTATAAACCATCTTGCTTTTCCTTTTAGGACAAGAATACTTTAGCAACTTTCTTCCTCCCTCCCCTGCACAAGATACCCTTCTCACAGAATGGCAAGGGTTGGAAGCAACCTCGGGAGATCACCCAGGCCAACCCCCCTGCTAAAGCAGGTTCTCCTAGAGCAGGTTGCACAGGACATCATCTAGGCAGGCTTTGAATATCTCCAGAGAAGGAGACACCACAGCCCCCCTGGGCAGCCTGTTCCAGTGCTCTGTCACCCTCAGAGTAAAGAAGTTTTTCCTCATATCCAACTGAAGCCTCTTATGTCTCAGTTTGTGCCCATTGCCCTTTGTCCTGTCGCTGGACACCACATTCTCCTATGGGAATCAGCTCCATTTTCCCTGAGAAACAACCATCTTCTATTTCAAATATGATCAAACTGATGCATATTTAGTGAAACCCTCAGCAATAGCTCTGGGCTTTGCAGTTAACTTTGAATTTAACTATGTCAGCATTGATGCTTGTTGTTATCAACTATACCAGTTGTCCCAGTAAAAGATAGTAATTCTACCTACTACACCCATATATAAAAAAAAAATAAAAAATTAAACAAAGCAGAACAATACATGGTCTGCTATGATGCTGAGCATCACCCAGAAGTGAGCAAGGACTGATTAGTCCAACTGGAACCTGGCTTTTCTCTCTGGGACCCTGCTTTTGCAGCACCTGAAGGCAGCTTCATCCTAACAATGGTTTGGGGAACTTTGTGTTGAAGCTGGTCTTATATCCAGTTGTAAATATGTGAGTGTCTCAACACACAGAAGTGGATACCAAGGGCCACAATCTGATGACTATCCATCACAAATACTTCCAGTGAAGCTAAGAAGGGTATTTCTCATGAATAACCATAACGGTTCTAACCCTACACATGAGAAGAATATAAACTAATGATCAAATATTATTTCATAGTATCTAATTTATATTAGCTCTCCATCTGGGTTCAAAGCTATTGCAGCAATTTATCTGGCCATACCACTTCTAAGCTTTGAGAGGAACCTCCAACAAAGACAAACCCAGTAAATTTCCATTTGGACGATTCTTCGTTAGCACACTGCAAGCATATGTGTCTCGCATCCTCCCTGCCCATGATGGCAGGCAGAGTCTTTCATCTACCATTATTTTCTGAACCTTCATACTGAAGGCAGCCAACTCAAACGCTCTGCTGGCCAAACAGCACTTGGGAATACTCTTGAGTACAATGACAGGAAACATGGAGTCAGCTGTAATGGATAATGCTGAAGGCTCATAAGTCTTCTACACATACACACGCGCACACATATTATATACACACACATACACACATGCATGTGTATAAATATACGCACGCTCATACTGTATCAGTGATGCTCCAAAATAAATAGAGTGCAGGGATGAACTCAATAAGAGTTTGATTTAATGTTGTAAACATCAGCAGTTCCTTTCAGGGAGCTCTTTTCACACTTCAAACAACATTGTCTGAGAACTGAGCTATTTGTAAACCATGTCTTTTCCCTGGGTGGAAATTATTATCTGGCTCGTGCTCTCTGGCACATAATAAACACTCAGGGTCATGGTCATGATTTGCAGAGGCTCAATCCTTGCCAAAGCTTTGGGATTCTTCAGCGTAGGTGGGAGTGGATGTCGGCACATCCCAAGTATCTGCTTTCGATCTCTACGAGCGGTGGGGAAAATCGAGGGCCACACTCGTACCTGCAGATACAGGTGTCTAACTTATGTGCTACAACCTCCTTCTCTCCTACACAGTCTATACAGGGAGACGGTACATGCATCACCCTTTAATTTAGATGTCCCATGTTGCCTTCGATGCTGTAACCAGATTCAGCACACAGCTCTAAATCCCATTTAAGGTCATTTAGGTAATGTGTGACAGCAAATAAATTCATGGCATGCCTTCCAATTCCTATACTAGCTTCCTAGCTGTTGGACCTTCTCCTCACCCTCTGAGGACTGTTTTCTTTCCCTCTGACCTGAGCCTGGAGGCTGAATCTGTGGCTGCAGGACCCAGCTTGACCTCGCGGGGAGTGCAGTGGGATCCTACAGTTGGAAAAAACCAGGTCCTCGGGTTTCTGCTTCTTGTCCTTAAAAACTTCAGCCTGAGCAACTGCCCTAAACAGGATGTGGGCTCTGACTTGGCAATATATTTAATAAACTTAATTGCTGTCATTAATATGGGCTAGGGAAACATTAAAACGTATCAAGCTGCAGCAAAATTACCCTGCTCTTTTGTTACTTTCATTTTCCACATCCTTTTTGAAAAGTCACGGTGGAACAACTACGCAGAACATTACACCTTTGCAACACACCATAAACAGTGCAAACCTCAGTGAAAGATACGCTACAAAATAAATAACTTTTCTAATGAAAAGCATAAGTCACCTGTATATTAAACTGGAGAAATCTGTATAAATGGACAGATTGTCGGGCTGCTGTGTAATCATTATACCAACAAGTCTTACATATTGTACTGTTTCTGCTACCATACTTCACTGCAATTATTAGCCTCCTTTTCTGCCAACTCCAAGTTTAACATACCGTCCCCCTGCCAAGGCCATTTGATTATAAATAGCAAAACATCACGTAAATGCAGGCACATGGGGAGCAGATACAGCACAGAAAAGTGGGCCACTGGGAAGAAGTATTTACTTTCTTTTAGGGTCTGATCCTGTACAAACATTCAGTCATGTGAGCAGCTGGCTATTCTAGAGCAGCTTCCCGAAATTCAAAGAGATTATTAACCTTAAAGGCACAAATGTAATACATTGCAAGATTCAGTTTTTGCAAGCCTTGTTTGGAAGTTATTAATAAAAACCTGGTAATTGAAATTAGAGGTGTATTTTGGAATCAGTTTGTTCTTCATAAGTATATACTGAAACAACAAAATCTCATGGTAGCCATCTTATGCACAGTTAACTATTTTTATCACAATCAGATTGTAACATATGTTCTAAGAACTCATGATTTGATAGATTTCTTCCCAATTTGTGGCTGATCCCAATGCAGGGATGCTGCAGGGGCAGATTTCATAGGAGGAGGAAAAAGGGAAAGCTGGAAAATGTCACTACATGGAGTCACTTCATTGTATATATTATCTACCATTTGCACAGCACCAGTGGCTTGGGGAGATGTTCTGTGTTCTGCTGGTGAGATAAGGAGACAAACCCCAGCCCTCACTGAAGTTATGTCAAAACTCCTATTGACCTCTGTGGAATCAGGGTTTCACTTCCTGCGAACTCTAGGGTTCAAAGATGCCTCTTTAGTTATGTCGCTCCACAGAACCAGTTGTGTGGACAAAAAAATGCCTTTTATGAAATGCCAACAAGGGCTATTTGAGGTGTAAGGACTCTGCTTTATGGGAACACTTGAAGTCTGCTCTGACCATCTCTTCCCACTAAGCCAGTAGTCTTATGTGCCTCATTCCTCTTGATGACACAGAGAGAAGACAACGCTATGTAGGCAATATGGAAGGTGATGTTGCTAATGGGGATGTACGCTGAAAAATACATGCTCATGTGAAAAGGTGGTACAGGATGCCCACATTATAAAAGTCGGGGTAGCCTCTCTCTGCTGGCTAAACACTCGCACCCTTATCTCCAACTGTTGCAACATGGAATGAAACCATGAGAGGAACTCAAGCCTCAAGAGAATTGTTGGCAACTTAAATACGCCCAGCCTGAGAGAAGGACACAGCTGACTGTTGAGAGGAAGCACAGAGCTCTCCTCCTCCACCAAAAATTCCTTCCCCTCCTTCAAAGGGGAGAGGAGGATACCATTGCAACAGATATAATAGCTAGAATGAGAAAAGAAGCAGTAAACTACTCATTATTTCTGTATTGGGTGAGGCTGAGATTGAGTTCATTTTCCTCCTAGCAGCCCTCACAGTGCTGTGCTTTCCATTGGTATGTAGAAAGGGGTCGATAACACACCAATGTTTTGGCCACTGCTGAGCAGTGCTCACACAGATCAAGGCTGTGTCTCCAACATTCCCCCCCCACCACCAGAGGGCTGGGAGGGGGCAAGATCTTAGGAGGGGACATAGCCAAGACACTTGACCCAAACTGACCAAAGGAATATTCCATACCATATGATGTTGGCTTGGGTATAAAAGCTAAGGGAAAGGAGGTGGAAGGGGCTGGGGCTCTTGATCCACAAGGGGTCTTTTTCTTTCCCATCTCATTTTCTCCCTGCTTGTCCTACTGAAGAGGGGAGTGATAGAGCAGCTTGGTGGCACCTGGCATCCAGCCAAGGTCAAACCATCACAATTTCCTGGCGTAAGCAATGTGGGTGGAAAATGCTTCTTGAGCAATGGTTTGGCAAAAGGAGATCCTAGCACTCACTCTGAAATAGCAGATAATATTGAGGTGAATAGCCTTGATTACCCAAAAAGGCATTTTAGTAGCATTTATCACTACAGGATCCAAACCCTCCAGAAAATCGCTGCACTCACCAGAGAGGTCCATAACTGCAATATTTATGTTACAGGAAGCTTTTCAGAGCAAGGAGGAATGAGATAGCGAGTTTTGCTCAAGAGCTTACTGAGGGGGACAGGGGCAGATCTGAAGCCATATCTTTGCAAACCTCCATGCTTTGCTTTCATGGTACAAGTGTCCTTCTGCTCTTAATCCACTGGCACATATTGTCTCTGTGTCAAGGGGAGGTGGATTTGAGATGGGGTATGGAAACATGGTGAATATTTTAACCCTCTATACTGCAGTGCCATTTGCAAGTCTGGCATCTCGAAGGCTGCCCCTGAGCCATGCTTTACATGTTTGGGAGGTAGCCTTGCAAAGTCAGCCTGGCAGAAGAAGACCCCCTGCCAAAGAAATGGGGGAAAACCTTTTTTGGGGGGTTGTTTTGAAATGGAAGATTTGATTCTGTAAAAAATACCAAAAAATACGGAGCAGTCTGTGAGTTTCCATTGGCCCCTGGCCATGACATGCAAAAGAAAAAAAAGAAAAAAAAAAGGAATGAAAACACTTTTTATCATTTTGTTCCTTTAGGAGGGCCCAGAAGCTGTGTGTCTTACAAGTGCCACGTTTCTTTGTTGCACTCCAGCAACCAACACAGATGTAGAGGGGCCAAGAGCTGGATGCTTAGGGTTTGTGTATCTTGGATGTAAGACTTTGGAAAATCTGCCTCTGAGTTACACAAATGGTCACCTCCTCCTCTGCTGGGAGTTGCATTCCCATTGTTTATTCTGTATTTCTAATATTGGCTTTTGTAACTTGTTTAATTTCCTGAGGCTCAGGTCAGTATCATTTAGAAATGTGGGAGGTTTTTTTTTTTTTTTTCATCTCACGAAAGCTGGATTTCATTTCCCAAATTTCTTTTTTTGTCACACAGACAACGCAGTTATTGATGGGCCATTGGGAAAAGGGCAGGCCCAGGTCTTGATTTCTCCTCATCTCTCACTCGGATTGATCCCAGCCACTGACACAGCTAATAACCCTCTGTAAAATGTTTCTCATTGTCATTGGTATGGAGGATGAAAAGCAAGAACCTTGCTTTTCTCCATGATTTACATTGCCTTCTGCATCCCAAGCCTTTCCTAAAACTTTTTAATTGTAAAGGCTGAGCCTCAATTTATCTGCAGCCTGATTTGTAACCGCAGTGGCTGACAATCTGCAGTCAGACATCGGTACATCATTCCCACTATGGAAAAATCAGTGCCATTTCACTGTATTTCTAGCACTTGTGTAGCCATAACTCACTGAATGCCTTCTTGAGTCATCAATCATTACTTAAGGATGGGGGTAATCCTGTGTATTGGTAAACTTTATCAACAAGTAAGCCAGAATGATAAAAACCTTTGCAACGGTTTACTTTCCGTCTAGTCCCAGGACTGAAAGCAGCAATGAGATGAGACAAACTAGCGAGTGTCAAAGAGAGGAGCATAAAACCCTTGAAGCCAAACTGAAGTATTTGTCCTAAAGCTACTGCCATTATGTTTTACTCTGCTTCAAAATTTAACACGATTTTAAGCTGGGCACCAAGTTCTGTCCCTTCAGAGCTAGAAAGGTCAAGGAGCGTATCCAAAACCCATGTCTGAGGTGACCAGAGCCCCCTGATAAAGCTCTCCAGCCTCAAATGGATGCAGACTCCATCCTCTGAATAAACATCTCCGGCTCCCAGCAGAAAGCAGTGCTGCCTTAGAACTCACAGACAGCTTCTATGCCCATGCTGCTCTTACCATGCATTTTATACTCAACTACACTACTCGAGGCTGATCCCTGGGCTCAAATTGCAAAGCCAGGATGGTTTTGCAGGCCATCAAGCTGTTGAGTTAGTTGTGACACTGGCCCAGTTGCTTTTCTGAGGGGCTATGGACGCTCAGGAAAAGCTTTGGTTTCCCTGCAAACGTGCAGCTTAATGCTCTTATCCAGCCAGTGCTCCAGAAACTGCAAAAGGAAGTGGTATTTGTGGTAACTGTGATAGCATCAAAGCACAGTCTAATGCACATCTGGGGTGAAAATGTCATGCCATTGACTCCTTTTTGTTGCAGCTATTATAACAACCAAAATCTCATTTCTTATATCATGAAGCTCTAAAAGACTGACATCCAAAGCCCATTTTTGGGTACAGCCCATTTTGGGGTGATGCTCAGTCAGTCAGGGTTGGTCAAAAGTACACGAGCCACTCTTGTTTCAGCTGCATACTTGGATAATGTTGGTGAAGTCAGCCATGTGTAAAGGCATCATATAATTTAAAGCACTTAACACAGGTCAAAATTATAAATACAGTCAGACCAGGTACTTTTCTGTAGTCACTGCAGGGAGATGGCATTGCTACAGCCAATTCAGACTCAGCTGATCCAATCCCTCTCCAGGGTTTCCTTTCTCTTCTGTTCAATAAGAGAGGGTAAACTGCATATGAAAACAGGTCCTTGCTGCAAGTAGGAGATGGACTGTCATCTGTGAAGCACAGATGAGGACTTCCTACTTTGTAGGATGTTCTTAAGTGCTCTGATATTACTTTGGCAAGGACCTCATGAGCAGGTTGATACCCAGCTTTCTGTGCACCTGCACAAATTGACCTTCTGCCCCAAAATATGATTTCAGGGTTCAATCATTTTGGCATATCCCACTGCTGCACTACAGCCAACACACATAATTCAGCATTTCACTGAATCTTTATACAGATACGCAACAGTTTGGTGCATGAGATTAAAGTCCAACATGGTTTACAAGGAATATCTGGAGGACAAAGGAGGGGTTTGTAAGAATATGAGCACTAAGTTATTTAGTAGAGGTTAGTATACTATGTGACAGAAAAACCACTTCCATCCATGAATGTATAACGATGATCTCTGTCCTGAGGGTTTCACACAGCAGTGACTGTTGCTTACCAAGGGTGCCGTGCTGCTTGCTCACAGGTGTATCTTTTATTTGGGTCCTTCTCCATCAAATTCCGAATGAAGTCTTTAGCTGGAAAAAAAAAAAAAGAGACAATAATTTAAAGCAATAGGGTTGATGTCCAGTTCTGGCCCGGGATGACCAGCCAACAGCATTGACTGGGCTACCAAGTGCCATCTGGCTACAGGGCGAAAAAACGGACCTGGGTCATTTGTCATTTATTATTATAAATAAACCAAAGTTACTTAGGACCAAATCCAAGCTATTTAATATGACAGGTAAAAGCTGAAGGTGTCTTCTCTTGCAGGCATATTTAGGAGTGGGATGAATAATTCAGAGTCAGCAGAGTTCAAGCCTGCCAGCTCTTGGCTCCCTGGTCACCCAAGTGCCTCTGACCATCTTAGTGGTCTGCACATGGCCTCATCTGTTGGAGATGCTAATAAACTGAGTGGGAAAGGCAAGGAGGAGGTCAGATGCCACAGTAAGAGGAGCTTCTCATTGCTCAGTCCAAGCAATTGCACACATGGGCAGCTGTGAGGACATGCTGCATATTTACAAACGAGTTACTGAGGACAATGGACTCCCTCAGGCATGAGGTAGTGTGGTTTTAATCAACATTATAATGGAGGGAAGGGAGATCACGGCATGGCATGCATCCAGTAGTTTCAGGAGAGTGTAGTTGAAGGAGCCACAGCAAAGCCAAATACGGCAGGAAAACCTTTGTGCTGATTTAGGTGATGGACTTTTCTCCCAAAATGCAAAGGGGTCTGCCAGCAGACCTTCATATTTTCTCAGAAAACCCTTATGGGCTTAAAGAAAACTTCTCATCACATATATATTTTAAGCAATCCATCACAATGATATCTGGACTGCAGATGTAAGCAGCATGAAATGTTATTCTACGCAGAGATAACAGGGTATATAATCATCTTTAAAATGAAACACTTATTTTTATATCTCCCTTGCCTTAATCAGTAGTACTAATGAATCAGAAGACTGCATTTCTAGGGATATTTTTGCCCGATAAAATGTTCCTAGAATTCATTTCTTCTCCTGCGTGAAATGGCAGGTGTTCCCCCAGGTTGGACAGAGCAAGGGCACCACGCTTGGACCTCTTGGAGACCACGTGGCATGGCAGCAACGTTGAGCATGCCCCTGCTGTCACCTATAGACACTGATGCTGGCAGACCACAAGCCGTGCTGGAGCCAGAAGCCTTTAGGCACACTGGCCCATAACAGGGCAGTGTATCTGCCTCCCTGCCAGGCCGACTGGAGCAGGCACAGACAGGTGCTGGGGGCTAAATGTCTTCTGCACTGGGTGGGGAACTGGGCAAGCATATGGGCAGCTACCTGAACCCGACCACATGGACACTATTCCCAGTTTCTGAATCTGCTTACCCACCTCATTTGGAAGCCCATTAATCTTGGGTTTGTCTTTGCTCTATACACTGCAGGCTCGCTTCAGACAGTATGAACAGAGTCAAAGTAGGTTGCCTTATTATTATTAGTGACACAAAAAACATCTGCATTTTATTTGGATATGATGGAGAAGTTAAACTCCTTTGTCTTCTTGGGACAGTCATCTGCTATCTTCGTCTTCTGTTCCAGCTATGTTTTAGTGCTTTGTGTGTAACTGGACAAAATGATACTTCATTTGCTCTCCTGCAGCAATAACCTCCCATAACTATTTCAGCTAAAAGTAATGCACATTCCCCATGATTTCCAGTTAAAACAAGCTCCACACATGATGGAGGGTGTGTTCTCATGCCCAGAGGAGGAGATCTGCAATAGGCAGGCGTGCATGCATGGTTGTTGCAATGAAATGAGCAATAGCTTCTTACCAGACTCGGAGATGTCATCCCAATATGGAGAGTCAAACTCATACTCCGCCTTAAGGATCTGCTCAAAGAGTTTGGAGTCATTTTCATCATAGAAAGGAGGATACCCACAGAGCCTAGTGGAGAACAAGAAAAGAGACATGTGACCCTTGGACACGTCTCAGCCAAGAAGGTGAGAAAGAGGGAGGGAGAAGAAGGAGAAACTCTTCCTTAAGGCTTGCCCCAATAAGTTTTCAAGCAGGCGAGCACTACCACATGAGATGTTTGTTCAGGGACATGTAAACCCACTTCTGGAGATTGGCATCATCCTGGACAAAGAGGAATTTGGCATGGAAACCCTGTGCTGTTGATCCTATGCTGACTCATGCAGATATCCTGGTCTCCCTCTGCATGCTTTTGGGTGTTTAGCCAGAGGAATAATTTTATTACACATCCATGAGCCCTTCCATCCTCTCCTATACATGTGGTAAGAGGAGTTTTCATGGGCTACACCCTACATACACACAGCACCAGTCCCTCTCATCCCTCAGCACAACCATTCCCCATCCCAGCTTCTCCATACTGGCTTCACTGCTCTGGTTGTCCTTCTGGACTGTTCTCACCCAACACCTCACACAAGTCCCTTGCACCGGCTTTACTCTCGCCCAGCTGGTGGAGAGGCATTGCAGCAGCTCTGTAGACACGCGGGCACAGCAGAGCCCTGCGAGCCGAGGACACACCAAAGGTAATGACACCCAGTCACCTGCATGGCATCAGGACAGGCTTTGAGCACAACCTGTGGTCTCTATACTGTGCGAGAGGTCGTAGCAGTATAAGAAAGTTTGTTGTACATCTGCAGAGCTACTGGCCACCCACATGGACCTCTTCTCCAGCACAACGAGGAGGAAGAGCTGGTGCAAAGCAGGACAAGGAGCCCTGCAGCACTATCAGGCAGAGGGCAGGATGAGTCTGTGGCCTGTGCTGGGCTCTGTGTCCCCAGGTCCCTGCCAAGAGGATGCCTGGGAGTCACTCCACCTCTGGAGCAGATCCTGCTCGGGCTGCACACAGAGCTGCCGCTGCTGCAGAGGCACACGGGGAGCCTCTCCCTTTCTCACTTCTGCAAGTGGTGTTGCTACCCACATGAAACTGCCTGCCTCGCCTAAGGCTAATGACAGCCCTGTCCTGGTTTTCAGTATTTATAATCAGACTTCTCAGAAAACCTAGCCCCAGGACAAGCAGAACACTGAACGTTATTTGCCTAGCTTGAGCAAAAGCACTCAGGGTGCACCTTCCCGGTGCTGCAGACAGCAGGATAGTGGCTCTGCTGAGGCAGGGCTCCTCCCGCCCTGCAGACGTGGGAAAACCACATCCAGCACCGCGGCAAGCAAATGCAGCGAGAAAACTCCTGTGTCAGAGATCCCTCACGTCAGCCGATGCTGCACGCAGTGGTCTGTCCCTCTCCGTGCAGACAGGCCAGCAAGCATACCCCTCCTTCAGGTTTTAATACCAATGTTTCCAAGTGCCAGAGGTACCTCTGGGGCTGGCCCACGGTTTTAGCAAAGCCATCCTGCTCACAGCTAAACGGGCCGTTCTGACTCTGCTGTCTCATATGGGGATGATGCATTTTTTTCTCTTATCTCTAGTCTATGGTGCAAATTATTCTTTCACATACTTCACCGATATTGAAATGATCTTTTTCCTACAGTTTTCTTAAACCCTGAGTCAATTAACCTCAATAAAGCATTTAATTGGGGAGCACCAGCCATTGTTAACAGGCTGAAGATCTAGCTGAAACACTACCCTGTAGCAACAACAGAACAAGGCAGGGAAACTGTAAGAAATGAAATACTTGAGTTATTTATAACACAAAACCAGCCGGCTGCCCTGGAAGTTATTTGAACCAACTCCACACTTCAGGGTGAAAGGAGCAATGTTTTGTTAGCTCTGAGGAGCCCGTGCACTTGATAAATAATTTAAATGCTGAGTGAGATGTTGATCTGCATCAGATTCATATTGACCTGGAAGAACTCTACTGAAATCTGCAGCATTATAATGAATCCACTGTGGTTCAGCTGAATCAGAAATCTCTCTTCTCTATCTTGCAAAGCCGATGAGCCAGTCCTCATTTGTGCCCCGCTGGATGATTGCCATTATCAAAAGCCAGTAAGATAACCTCATGCCAGCCAAGCATTTATGTTCAGAGCAGGACTGCATACCTACTTAATGGGCATGTGTTTGTGTATGGGGCTCGATGCAGCAACTCCTCCGTGAACCTCAGTGGTGGAAGTGGAGTATGAGAAGGGCCATTAAAAATGGCACATTTAAGCAAACGCCAAAAAGCCACCATGCACCTGGATAATGAAGGAAAAACAACTGGTAACCTAACACAGAAACTGGATGCACAACCAGGATCCAGCTCTACAGATGTCTATGAAGAACATTTATATAACTTGCTTTAATGTAATATATGTCAGTGCTTATGTCCCACAGTCTTGTGGGGGGATGCACACAAACTGATTTTCACCTTCCTTCTCTTTTCTCACAACCCTCAAGATTTTGGGTGCTTTACTGAGGGGTTTGGCAAGGCTGGAGTTGACAGCACCAGCACTGCAGCTGTTAGGATGGCCACCGGGGTAAAGATGTCCAGGTTGGAATAAAACGGCTCTGCCAAAGTCACTCGGAGCCATCACTCTGTCCCTCTTCCCTGGGGGACACACTGAGCTCCATATAAGAAGCCTGACAGCCCTTCATTAATTTCTTGCCTTCCTCAGCACTTTCCTTCAACAAAACTAAACTGCTCTGATAAAACATTTTAGGGCAAGCAGACAGCACTGTGCATGCCTCGGCACTGGCAGGCTGCTCCGGAGAGAGAAATAACTCTCTTGAAATGTGCACTGTACTAATTACCTTGGCAAAGGTACAAGAGCACAAGTTAGGACTGCTGTGATTTATACACGCTCGTGGCAGCAAAAGGCAGCACAGACCTGGAGGGCTATAAACCTGCAAGGGTAGGGGGAGCAGAGAGACACGAACCCCAGCAAGAGCCCCAGCCTCTCCAGAGCCTTTCAATCCCTTTCCTACACACATCCAGCTCTTCTCCTGCTCCTCTGCATGGCTTAAGTGGGCATGTGACAAAAGGGCAGTGATTGTGCCCCTCTACTTGGCACTGGTGAGGCCCCACCTCGAATGCTGGGTTCAGTTTTGGGCCCCTCACTACAGGAAAGACGTTGCATTGCTGGAACATGTCCAGAGAAGGGCAACAAAGCTGGTGAGGGGTCTGGAGCACAAGGCTGATGAGGAGCGGCTGAGGGAACTGGGGGTGTTCAGCCTGGAGAAGAGGAGGCTGAGGGGAGACCTTATCGCCCTCTACAACTGCCTGACAGGAGCGGGGAGCCAGGTGGGGGTCAGTCTCTTCTCCCAGGTAACAGGCAATGGGATGAGGGGAAACAGCCTTAAGTTGCACCAGGGCAGGGTTAGGTTGGACATTAGGAAAAATTTTTTCACTGAAAGCATTGTCAAGCACTGGAAAGGACTGCCCAGGGAGGTGGTCAAGTCCCCATCCCTGGAGATATTTAAAAGCTGGGCAGACGAGGTGCTTAGGGACATGGTTTAGTGGTGGGATGGCAGGGGTAGGTTAACATCTGGACTTGGTGATCTTAAAGGGCTTTTCCAACCTAAACAATTCTATGAATCTAAATGTCTGGGGTATCTACCTCTGTGTCTGGGAGATCACTGCAGCTCATCACAGGGGTGCATGGCAAAAGGGCTGTACGAGGAGTCACAGTCATGCAGAAGGATGCCAGAGCTACTGGAAGCTGGGCACGGGGCAACAGACTCTTTTGGCACTCCTTTTCCCTTGCTGGTGAGAGCTTGAGAAGTGTCAGTCTCCACTACAGGTCATGGGCAGGGACATCCCTGCAAACCAGCCCCTTGCCTGAGAGGAGGCTGAGTGCAGGGCAAGGGCTGGTCCTGACTTGGCCAGAGATGGGGGTCAACCTCCTGCATGGGGGGACCCAAGGATGTTCCTCCAGGAGGCAAATCATTGAGGACCTACACCAGAAAGCATGTCAGAAGGGAGCAAGCTCCTTAGGACAGAGGAGGTAGCATGTGGGAGGGGAACACCAGGGCATCCTGGCACAGGGAGGGGCTGGGAGCCAAAATATAGGTGGTCTTGCTGTCCTTTCCCTTAAAATCAGAGTTTAGGAAGACACAGAAGTTTTAAAGTTACTTACTGTAATGTGTTAACATTACTGGCTTTGCAGTAAGGGATGGGAAAGCCCCGGTAAATTAGCCTATCATGCAATTTATGGCTGGAGGAAATCTTGCTGGACTTGCAGTGACTGGGCCACCTTCCAAAGTCCGTAATAAGTTTTTATTTAATTCTTACAGAATCAAAATCCCACCAACGTCATTTCCATCTGCTGGAACATTTCTGTGTGAAAAAAATGACCTCACTATCAGAGGTTCTGCTGCTTTTCTTTAGATATGCAGAAGTACCAAAATAACCCCTCTGTCTTCAATGTGAAAAAATCCCTCGTTGTCCTGGGGGAGCTTCAGGCAGCTATCCGTTGTCATCATTTTTGCGGTTTCGCCAAATAAAAGCTTTTCAGAATTATTTAGCAACCTTATCACATCAGCAACAGATTTTCCCTTAACCTCCTATTCCCAGTCTTGCCTTAAGAAGAATGGGATGCAGATAAGAAAACCACAGGTGGATGTACAAAAGGAAAATATTGCTAGAAGTCATTTCTAGAAGCCATCAGGAAAGCACAAGAGGAATACCAGGAATGCCTCCTCCTCACCAGGCAGTGAAAGCAAACCCCTGCAAGCTCCTGTCACATATTGGGGGTGATACTAAAGACTAAATAACCCACTTGCATGGTCGGTGCATACAGCCTGCAACACAAGAGGCATTGGGGTTAGTTTTACCAACAATTTTATAGTGAGATTAGAGCAAGGGACTTAGTAAACCCTCACAGATCTGAGATGTGTGGTGTGGGAAGTCATCCAAGTGCTATTTATGGGGATAAACACATGTATTTCTTCTTATTTTAGGAATGGACCCTTATGAAACTGTGGACAAGAATGTATTACATCGGTAATAAAAAATAAATTAAGAAGCAAGCAATGAGGAGCAGTCATTTGGGGTTGTTTTCCTAGTGTTTAACTGTGATACCCTGAGCAATCCAACGTGCCTGTGTACATTTTGCCACCACTAACTCTCCTTCCAGTACCGAACAAGTAATTTATTCCTCGCTTTCTCGCTTAGGCTGTGTGAGAAGCCGAGTAGGCAAGATGCCTGACCAGCTTTTCCCAGCACATGACTCCAGGATGATGGTGGAAACTTTTTCTGGCATAACATCCTTTGTACTGTCCCTGGTTAATCCTTCCATACACAAACATCATTGACGATTTCACACACATCTACTTGAAAATCAAAAGCAACTCAGCAGCAAAGAAGGCCAGGAAAGTATGATCCAAGATATATCTCCAGATACTCATTGTTTATAAATAACAAAACAAAACAGGAATTCTCTTGCTCTACCAATGAACAGAATCAGGAGAAAATTCAGGGCAAAATGTGTTCAGCCTAGTGCAGAAGAGACAGGAGGTGTTGAGGATGACTACCCAGGGGCTGGGGCAGAGCATTCTGTGGCCCGGGGTGCTTTTCCAGCTTTGGAACATGATCTTCTATTTTTTACATATATTAACTTAATCTTTGTTATATCGGGTATGCAATCAGTATTTTAGCTCACCAAGCTTTTGCAACCTCCCACATGACCCGGACGGATCCAAAATCCAGCTGCTGGGAATCCAGTGAAGTCTCTTGCTCTTCTTGTGCTTTATGTTTTTAAGCTGAACATGTACCAAAACTACCTTGTGATAAGCAGAAAGCTGAGCTCAAAAATGAGGCTGTTTCGAGTTGAGAAATATTGCAACTGGAAAAACAGGAAATTTCAGGCTGCTAAAATTAGTTCGTGTGAATAATGACTTCTCATGCAAAACAGGTTTTGATAAAAGCTCTGCTGGTGCAGCCTCTGCAATCTGGCTGGCATTAAAGAGAAGTGTTGGAGACTGGCACTGAAACAAAGGTATTCTTTCCTAAGACATCCCTCACCTTGCATATCACAGAAACAAATATTTGTCTAGCGCGTCAGTGCCCCAGAAACAGTTTGTTCTTCCAGTGTCATGAAGTGAAGGCTCTCATGTGAGACTGAGCTTGCGCCTGGAGGCACTCAAACCACTTGCAGTAATAATAGTTCGAAGCATCTTTAATTTATGCCTGGCTTCTGTGTCGGATTCCCCTAAGTTTCCATCTTCTTAAATGACAACAACCTGTTTAGAGTGGCTGTGAGGATTCGTGGGAGAGGTGGGGAGGTGATGCAGGATGATGTGCTTGGATTGCCCTATGCATAAATTCATCTCCGACTGGTTTGGGCATGTGCAAGTAGCTCCAACTGTGCTGACCGTGGAGCTGAAAATGGCATATCTGGATGCATGTGGTGATATATTGGAATTAATAACTCCTGCTCAGGGCGGGATTAACGACCAACATTGCACCAGGGTGGCTATGCCGCTGGTGCTTGTGGCATCTCGCCATGCTGTGAGCACTCTGGCCCTGCTAACTCTGGTGGTGTGGCACTGCTGAGACAGCAAATGTAGATGCTAAACCTGTGCCCATCACTGGTGGTGTCAGACACCCCAGCAGGGCTACTTCCTTCCAGCTTAAGGAAGGACCCCTCTTCCTCTGTCTTTCCCATATCCCTGACATCCACTTTCTTATGAGGCCACGTCTGCAGTTCCTGGCTACTCCTGGAAGCAAGGATGAGAACCAGTTCAAGATTAGGACATGTAAGATGTGGACTAGGTTTCTAAGTTCCCATTGCAGTCAATAGAGATGGAGTCAATGGAGACTGGAGAGCGATGCAAAGGTACCATAAAGCAGTTGAAACCATACTGTGAAGGCAGGGGGCCGAGTACAGAGCAGGGTGTGATCTAGTAGCCTCAGTATGGGCATCTGGTGCTATTCGACATGGTCTAGGTCTCCCTCTTGGCCTCCATATGCCACTCCAGAAGGAAGGTCTCCGCAGTGCTTTACACTTGCCAAATCCACGTGGCTGCCCCGGACACCCCAGTGTGGCACTAAAAGTGTAAGTTTAGGCCACTGAACAGCACATCCCAGCGAAATGACTGCTTGCATCAACCCAGGTTGGGCTGAGGTGCCCCCACATAGAGCCCAGTGCCACTGGAGAAGCTGTGGAGTGCACAGGACCCCTGTGCCCAGCTGGCTGGTACGCCATGGGGCTTTGGGGGGCTGGACCATCCTGCAGCTGCAGAGTGAGACCAGATGGGACACCATATGACTGAAACAGCACTCAGCACCTATGCTAGGGTAACCATATTGAGCCCTGGAGTACATCAGACTGTAACAGGAGCTGAAGGATGTAGCTCACATGCAGAAATATTCCAGGAGGTGATTTGATCTCAGACCAAATCCCACCCAAGCAGTTACGGTCTGGCAAACACATTACTACGCTCCTTCTACGGCAACGCATTATTGCCATTCATTTCGACTGCACGTAATACAAACCAAGTCTTTATTACATGAAGCACAGAAACCCTGAAATGGTTTCCTTGTCCTGCAAACAGGAATTCATAGGGGCTCGTTCTTGCTAAACTGATTTAAGCCTTCAGGGTTGGGAATTACCCGTACAGCAAATGAGGAATTTAGATTTGAGGAGTGTGTATGCCTTGCTTGACAAGCCCAACACATGCTGATTTGGAAAACAGAGCAGGAAACGATTGAGCTGAACCTTGCAGAAAGAGCAGCCTTGCTTCGGAAGGGGGAAGGACTATGGATGAGATCGAAGCCTTCCACCTATCGAAGATGTGTTCATGAACTGGGTGTGGAGGACACATTACTTAGCACTGTCTCACCTGTATTCCTCAGCAAGACACACAGAAGAAACAAGTGAAATAACAGGTCTGCCATCAAAAAGACCTTTGGTGCATGAGCCATGGGTGAATGGGACTGAAAACTTGGAGGAAAGCAGAGCCAAGTTTATCTCCAGGCAACCAGAGTGCAACAGTTCACAGCCCTCCTGGGCGCTGCCAGATGGACACATATTTTTATGGTGGCTGTTTGATGATAACCTGAACCTAGGCAGCGGTTGAGCCTGGAAGTGAGGCAGTGTACTGGTGTCTTCCACCTGCATCCTCCTTCTTCCCGCTCTCTGAAGATGGTACTCAGCAAAGTACTACAAAAGCAACAGAAAACACCCTACCTGATTGTCCTGCCATGGCTGGCAAGGACCAAAAATGTCAAAAAACCCAACCCCTAGGCCTTCCATGCTCAGGTTTGCTTGTGGAAGATGGTAAGTTTGGGTCAGCACATGCCATCCTCATCTAAAAGAGCATTAGGGTGTGATGTGTGAAGCAGGCTTGGAGGTATTTTAGCATGTCTGCTGTCTTCCTCACTGCTGTAGCACGTCCTGCTGGGCTTTGCCACAAAGTCAGAATCAGCACTGTCGATTTTTGCTTTGTTATGCAAAAGCTTTTTGCATCCTGCTGTTGATGGTTGCTCCAAGATAAATCCGCCCCCCTGCAAAGTTTTGTACTCAACAAGTTTTCAAATATTCATGTAGATTGGAAAGCCAGTCATCAAGATGATGTTTTTAGGCAGGACTTTGTTTTAAATAAACTTACATGCAAATAAATAAAGCCTTCCTGTACTATCTTAATACAAAAAAGCTATTTTGGGTAGCATATAACTTATGCTTAAGACTAAATGAAAATGTAAAGAATGAACAGTGCACAGAGTGGATAATACAGCAATGACGTTTTTCCTGGCAAAAAATATTTCTACTACAGCATCAAAAAGTTATTCATGTTGACAAGCCATGAAATGTTTACATAAGGAGAAAGGGAACAAAGTAGGAATGCTTTAATGCTGTGCCTCATTGGAGCGGCTTTTTCCTTCAGTCTTGTATAACTGTGACAGTTGTGTAAAAGGGAAAAATAAAAAAAAAAAGGGAAAGCACTGGCAGTGCTGGCATGAAAAGACGTTTGTTTCTGCAGCAGTCAACAGCTACACAGCAGCTCTGTGCTCTCTTGCACAAAAGGAACAGGCATGCTGTGCTCTGCGTGGTCACCCTGGGTCAGCCCATAGCAAAAGCCTGACCTTGTCTTGAAGACCCACATGAATAGGTCCTGCTTCAAAGTCTGCTAGGCTGTGAAGATGCAACCTATGCAATTGTTCTTTGGATGACATGCATGGACTCACGGACCAGAGCCCTAAGCCCAGACCACCCCATCAAGGCAGGCTCCTAAGCTAGAGGGAGTCATCCTACAGGTTCACAGACAAGAAGTTCTGCATTTCCTTTTCAATCCAAATATTAGCAATGATCTCATATGCTCATGCAGACAGAGCTGGATTCAGATGATGGTGCTCAGAAATGTTATGGACACCCTTCTCTGGACGGCACTAATGACCTCTGGCACCAGGGCATCCCTGTGACCACAGTGGCTAGGACACCTCTCCAGTCCTTCCAAGCGGTGTCGCTGGGACAGGAGTTGGATTATCTATTTCCATGGCTCAAGCACTGAGGATGCACCCACATCTAGAGTACTGGCTGCCCCTTTCATGGAGACAAGTCACGGAGACAAGATATAAGGAAAAACCATTTCCCCATGAGGACAGACAAGCAGTGGAACAGGTTGCCTGCAGACCTTGTGCAGTCTCTTGTTTTTGGAGGATTTCAAGACCCAACTGGATAAAGCCCTAGGCAACCTAGTCTGACCTCAAGGACAGGGCTTCCTGAGGTTCCCTCTAACCTAAATTATGCTATTAAGCCTTTCTGAAGAAGGGTGGCAGGTACTGAATGAGGACAGGCACTAAATCTCCATAAACATACGAGTTCTGAGACCTATCCACCACTCTGGAGTATGCACAAAAGTCTTGGTCCTGTAGATTTCTCAAGCAACCAATCCCCACTCCCTTGAGCAGCAATTAGCCCCATTAGAGGAGCAAATCTCTGCCAAGAATGCAAAGGCTTAATGGCTTTATAGAAGAGTGACAAAACTGACAGGGCACAAATCAGCTCACCCTCTCCTATGGGACCTGATGGTTGGATGTGTTAAGGAAAACAATCCCTTATTTTCAGTAAAAATGTCAATACTTTGTATTATATTTTGATGAGAATAATTCACTGCAGTACATGAAAAGCTCTTTCCCCCTTATCTCCCTCTGTGCCCTCCCCAGGGAACAAGAAGCCATTATGGTGATGCCTTGAGAGAGGTGATGCCTTGAGAGAGGTGGCCCTTCAGGATACACCCGTGGGCATGATGCTGTGCTCTGTGGACATGGCTAAATTTGTTTCTCATCAAAGCCAACCTGAGCAGGGGAATGAGTAGCTTCACTAACGTCACAACCTGTGCAAGCTCCTACCAGTGCACACAGTGTAGTCCAGGTGGGAGCAAGGATTTTTGCTTTTGAAGGGTCCTGGTTCATTTCCTGCAACTTCTGCCCAAATTTCAGCCTTTATGTAACTGGGAGGTGTCACGGTTCATGTTATCCTGGGTCACAAGTGTCAGAGATGAACTTTCTTGGACCAGATGAAGTGGGTAACTACAGGTGGGGGAGTGTGTTGCAGGTCCCAACTCTGATTGAAAACCCAACAGATACTCACAGGATGTATGCGATGACCCCAATAGACCAGCAGTCCACGGCTTTGCTGTAGGGTTTCTGGGCCAGCACTTCAGGAGCTGAAAACAAAAAGCCAAACAAGCGCACATTACAAGACCAAACATTTGAATGTGGCCAAGAGGTAGGACCCTGAAACTTGAAGCTCCCTGAGACCCTGTGTTGCCCTCTGCATACAGCCCTCACATTTGCAAATATCCTGATGTTCCTGAAGCTCATATTCTGACAAAGAAGGATGACTCCTAAAGTGGAGTGAATTCCCTGTTTTCTGACTCCATGCACAGAAAACAAAACCAAGCACAGAAAAATGTGTGAGAGGCAGAAAGCCATCACCTCTCTGTCAGAGGAACTTTAGGAGACTTGGAGGAAAACGTGGCCAAGCTTTGCACTGGTCCTGAGACAGACATTCACCCTGACAGCCTCGCAGCTCCACCGCATCGCGCCGCCAAACTAGAGATTTCAAGAGGCAACTCGGAAAGTGCAGCGTGTCAGGGAGGAGATAAGTTACGTCTGCAGGAGAGGAAGCAGAGCTGTCACCATAGCTCCCAACAGCTGCCTTCCAAAGCCTGCTGGATGGGGGGGTCAGAGGGAGTCATTTGTCCTTCTGCCTCTGGGAACACAAACACCTCAGAGGGAGAAATGAAAAACAGCAGGAACTGGACACATGCACAAAGGAACTGAGCCTTCTGCCTCTATAGCTTTCAGCCACCATAATCTGAATTTTGCTCAAAGTGAGAGCCTGGGCACTTATTGAAACTCTTTGCACATCTGCTTTCCTTCCTTACACCAGTGAGAGTTAAAAAGGTGCATTTTTTGTTTGTGAGCCTGGAGTATTATGTTTTCCCTGTTGGGACCTTTCAGTGCAAATGCTTAAACCTAAATTTTAAAACCCTGTGACTGTAATCTTTTTTTTTGTGTAAAGAAGCTTTTGCTTTTTTCAAAGCAAAATGTCCACAATAATGCAATAATGCCACACACTGCATGTGGCATTCCTAAAGCAGACTTGCCACACTGGGTTTTAAAATGTACTTCGGAGTTAAAAAGTACTTTGGAGTTCAAATGCTGCAAAAGAATCATGAAGGGGCAAGTTCCAGCAAAAATATTTCTTTGGGCTTACACCTTCCTCTGCCAGGAGTCTTACCAACATCAGTTAGTTACTTGAAGAATCGCGAAAAATTTGTGAAACACATAAATGTATTGAAACTTGAGCCTCACGTTTAGTTGCTACATATGCTTTGGTGTACTGGTAAGGACTCTTCAGAGAGTTATCTTCTTAAGCTAGACAAGTCAACAAAACTAAGGTCAAAACTGCCAGCAAGGAAGGGAACAGGAAGCAATAATGAGAAACAGAAAAGACTTTCTGGTGCTTGGGCATGAGAGTTTATAGAAGGGATTGAAGGGAAGACGGTGCATGAGGCAGATGAGGGCATCCAGCTTGCATTTCCACAAGCAGCAGAATGATGGAAAGGGTCAAGTCACACGAGGGAGAGGAAGGAAGAAAATCCAGGGAAATGTGGGTAAAAATATAGCTGGCAGCCAGATTATGAATAGTCTTGAAGATTGGGATATGCCCTCATCTGCAGCACAGGGTAAATATTACCCCAATCTTCAAGTCATCCAGCATACTGGGACCACTGCATGTATAAGGAATTAAAATGATGGTTCTGTTTGTATATTGTTTTTTCCTAATACACTGTTGTAATGTGTGAGTGCTCCAACACCTATCCTCTATGTGCCAAATGAGGTTTCTTTCCATTGTACCTAGCATGAACAGCTCCTAACTTGGCCCCAGATGCTTGGCAGAAACCTGCACCCCAATTCCCAAGAAGCCCCTGACTCCTTCCAGGACATGGACACACTGCTGTCATCTATGAAGATAAAGCTTAAAATGTTCTTATTAAAACAGGAGGCAGAGCTGTGCAAATATAAAAGGCATCTTCAGCTGGTGCCCAAAAAGTAACTCCTTTCCCAATGGCTGGGTCGGGGTCTGTGTGTCAGGTTGGTGCTAGACAGTCTGGCAGGGATGAATTTGAAGAAGAACTTGGGTTAAAAGAATAAAGCACTCAAGAGCCAGCCTATTTGGCCTGCCACTGCCTCCCAGATCATCTGGCGAGTCTGCAGAGTCTGGCAAATTTACATTTTTCTTGTATAAACCAGTTGTACCTCAAAGCTGCTCAAGACAACCTTCCCAGACAACCCTTGTGTCCCTTAACCCGACTCTTTCTTTCCTGATTCATCAAAACTTGCTTCCACGTTTTCCTCTAAAAAGAATCTTTTTTTAAAAATGTGCACCAAATAGGGTTTGTGAGACTCCGTTTCCTTTTTGTCCCATCCCTTGTGACTAGATCTTGTGGCAAAATATGCTGAAGAAGAGAGCTCATTTTCCCCTGTCCTTAGGTGACTAGATGTCTTCCAACACTCCAGTCCTTGCAAATTCTCAATATTTTATTCACATATCCCTTCTACCTTTGACTGTCTGCTCCTGTTTGCAAGACTGGTAAACATTATACATCTTATATCCCCCAAAGAAAATATTATGCAAATTACTCCTGAGCACCACGGATCCTAGCGAGCTCCTGACATTATACAGATATGCCACATTAACATAACAGAAAACAAATCTGAGACAAGGGGATGTGAATTATAGGAAGATTCTCCCTGTTAAAACATCAAAGCCATGCTGGGGCATTTCTCTCTGTTTTAAAGGAGTGAGAAGCACTGATAACAGGCAGTTGCTGCTGTGGATGGTGGCTGTGAAGCAGGTAAGAAGACCGCAGAATCAAGCCCAAAGCAAATGTGAGGCTCCCCTTTGGTAAACTTTAACAAAGAAAGGCAGGAGGTTTAAGTAATTATTTTAAAGCCAAATGTCCTCTTTTGGTTTTTGTTCCAAAGAATAGACGTGCAACAGGAGCAGAAGAACATAGCTAAGCATCACCTGTCTCTGGTACATGAAAAAGATGGAAACATTTAATGAGCTGAAAAACAAGTCAGAGGAGCTCTCAGAAGTGATGGTAGATCAGTGCCAAGAGGCAAAAGCAGGAGACACAATGAAAAAAATCCAAGAGCTGACAGCATTGAAGGATTAACATAGACAACCGATGAGGCAAAACAGCAATAAGGAGAACATCAAAGCTCCCGTTTCTGGCACCGGGGAAACGCCAGCTGAGCTTCCAATATCGCAACTCCCCAGGGAATCACTGTGGGCTGAATTGCTATGCAGCAGTCATCCAGAGACGGGGAAATCAACGAATCACACAGAATCACAGAATGGCAGGGGTTGGAAGGGACCTCGGGAGATCATTCAGTCCAACCCCCCTGCTAAAGCAGGGTCACCCACAGCAGGTTGCACAGGACATCGTCCAGGCGGGCTTTGAATATCTCCAGAGAAGGAGACACCACAACCCCCCTGGGCAGCCTGTTCCAGTGCTCCGTCACCCTCAGAGTAAAGAAGTTTTTCCTCATATCCAACTGAAACCTCTTCTGCTTCAGTTTGTGCCCATTGCCCCTTGTCCTGTCGCTGGACACCACTGCAGAGTCTGGCTCCATCCTCATGACATCCACCCTTAAGAGGGTGCTGCACATCCAGGAATTGTATTTCAGGCCAAATCAGCATTGCTACCAGCGACATCTGGCAGGTAAAATGTTGGGTAGTGGTCCCAGGGCCTCATCCCACCTGCAGGTGCCTGAAGACGTGCTTCCCAGGGCACTCCACTTCGAAGCCCCAGATGATCTGCTGTTTCACAGTTAGGGTGGGGTTTTTTGTTTAGTAATGTTTTATTTTTAATAAGATAAAAAATTACAAATCTTGTTTCAAATGGAGGTTTTAAGAAAAGGTACAGAAGAGAATTTGGAAACCTTTGAGAGCGCTGTGCTACTACCCCCCGTGAGCACAGCTATGCCAATACACTCCCTAAAAATGCAGCTGCTGGATGGCAAAACCAGCAACCCATGGTCTTGCAAAGAGCTCAAGTGATGGGGATTGCTCTGATGCTTTAAGTCTGTTGAACAAACTGTACAAGTCATGAGGGTGCCTGTTCTTCATACCAGCCTTATACTTAAAAGCAATTCTCCTTCATTCCCATGACGGTGCTACTCCCAGCAGATTTTGCTGTCTCACAAGCACTCAGTCGAATGCTATTGTCTGTGGTTTATACGGGTTCCCACAAGCTGCATGCCAGAAGGAACGAGGCATTTGAACCAAGGGTGATGGTTTTGAAGATCCCCATAGGAGTGACAAATCAGCAGGCTGCTGTAAATGTAGGAGGAATAAAAAGATCTAAATAGGATTAAAGTAACCAGGGACCTGCTTATACTGGGCAGTGACACAGCTCAACTGGCCCAGCAAATTGGCCTAGTGCAAGCCAGTTCATCTGGTAACTATTTTAGTGCCAGTTTCCATCACATAGGCAGGTCCTGCGAGTAAAGAGGGGGAAATGTGAAAGGGCTGCATGGGTACACAACGGCCATGAAAGCTGAGAGGAAAGGTGAGCAAGGGGCAGAGTTCGTAAGGAAAACCAAAGATAGATGGTCCCAGCACCATTGCTTAGGACTCGAAGGTACCACCTCAAGAAGATGGACAGAGAGGAACAGCCCTGCACTATTGAGAAGATGGTTGGATGCATGAAGGGCCAACCCAGCCCCTCTCCTGAAGCCAAAGACAGTGCAAGAGCAGTGTGAGCTCCCCTGCCACCATACAAAGCATCTTCCTCATGGTGCAAACAGGCTAAGAGGCATATGAAGCAGCTTCACCACAAGACCAGAGTCCCTCTTCCACTGACTCCTGGGATTAGAACAACTTCTTTCCTGCTTTCACACAGTCCTCCAATGTTCATCTTGTTCTGGTTGGCCGAGAGTTGACAGTTTGGGGCTGTTTCTGAAGGACAGCAAGGTTTCAGTGCAGCGTTGCTGGCTTCCTGTGCTCCTGTTGTCCCTATTTCATGCTACTCAGTCAGATTTAGATTGCTGTCATGGAAGATAATGCAGCTACGACCACACGCAAGCAAACCCCATTTCAGGATACAGCAATGGAGCTGAGCGATCGCATTGTCACGAGCTTGCGCCTGAGCAAACCCTGGTGAGAGCAGTTCCCATGCTTTATTTTACTTTATTACTCATATTACTGCCTAAACAACTCCTGAGGTTGCTTTTTGCTAATAAGGATATTCCAAAGGCTTACTGAATATTTTCAAGCCTTTGACTCAAAGAATACCAAATAAGTCAAAATTCAACATGGAAATCTATTGCTTACTTAAATGCTTTGGTCTTGTGCAGGGCTAAGAGAAACACATGGCTTTGATATGATCTGAAATTGCTACTGGATTTCTGGCAGAGCTGAAAGGTGTGAAATGACCTTTCATAAAAGCACTACAGAGAATAAAAACAATGAGTAGTGGCAAGGTGTGGAGGTACCAAACATGCATCCAGGGTCCAGTTGGGTTGGGACCTCAGAGAAAGAATTTTAAATCTCAGTAGGATTGAGATACTAGCCAGCCACAAACACAGTTCATAATTCAGCATTTCTGCAAAAGGAGATCAGATTGCCTGAGACAGGCTTTCTAACATTTTTTCCAAACTTTTCAATGCTCATAAGCATCTCGCTAGTCTAAGTCCCATCTGTAGAAGTAACCAAAGCTTTTGAGAGACCAACACTAATGGAAATTCAGTCAGTGAGACCTAATTCCCAGTCTAAATCTCTTTAAAGGAATTTGCTGAGTGACTGGAGTCACCTCCTGGTGAGTGCCCAACTTGACACACCTCAAGACTGACTCATTTTCAGGCAGTTTTGAACACCTCCTTCATCAAAATCAAGTTCTTAGGGTCTCAAGCCGAGCAGCCCATGACAGATTGCTAACGGCTTACACAGATCTTGCCCATAATCACACAGATCACTCAGGATTTTGAAAACACCACTTCTCCATTCTAGAAGATGGAGTGGGATCCATGCAAGCCAGTCCACACACCTAATTTGCAATGAAATGAGCCACACCAGCTGCCTCATCTTACCCAATTCAGGTGCTATCTACAAGTTGGGTGTCTAGCCCCACCTCATCACCTAGACTCCTTCCATAAGAAATGGAGAGAGATAAGCGTCCTAAGGGGATAAGAAAACCAAAGATCTTTTCATTAGAAGAGGTTGCATTATCAGATCCCCTCTTCAGTAAGTAAACATTTAGATTTGCATCTTAACAAAAGTGCCTCAACTAAGTCTAATTGGTTTAAATGATCCTGTCTAATTGGGTTAAATGACCCTGTCATCTTTTCACCACAGGACCAAAATCTCTGACAAGACTCCAGAAAGAATGAGATCTTCTGAACTGTTGACAGTAATTTAATCTGTAAGGCAGAGCCTTAAAATCATATATGCTAATGCACTACTGGTTATGCACATTTTAGATATACTCTAATTTGATAAGTGATACTTTGATTTTCAGAAAGAACACTGATATTTATTAATGAGATTAATTATAATTACACTCTCACTTATTTGATTAATTTTGAAACCACATAAACAGGATTTAGTGTCTCGGGTACCACTGTTCTTTGGGACTGAAACTAAGAAAAATTGAGCTGAAAAATTGAGCTAAAAAATTGAAACACAGGGAGTTGAAATATCCTAATCGGGGAAATTAGATAGAAATGACAGAGGCCCTTCCACACTTGAAAATGCTTGCAAAGAGCAGCAGACCTGAGTTCAGATCAGCTCTGCTACCGAGTCAGAAGCTTGTCCAGCGCTTTGCGCAGCAGGATCCAACTGGATCCATTTCTGGAGGTAAAGAAGTATAAATTGTAGCAGACGGTAATGACTTCTTCTTCTACTGAGCCCTGGTTCGTTTGGCATGTGATAGGTGCCTAACTTTTTTTCCAAGAATTAAAAAGCAAAGTGGTTAAACTGACAAAAATAACTCATTCCTTATAATATCTACTGTTCTACTTATCGTTAAAGAAAAGCGCCAAGAGTTGTGTTGTAAGTGATGGATCTCTGAGTGTTACTTCAATACTAGGTAAAATCGATGGAAAAAAAACCCAGAAAGAGTTATCAGAGAGGACACTTCATGGGCCAGCACTGTGGCCTGTGTCTGCCTCAGACCAGATGAAGACAACGTGACCATGTTGTGCCATTAGGAGGAAGGACTCCTGCATTTATTTGAGGGCATTAGGTGGGTGCTGCTAATTGGAAGGGCGCTGGAAGACATGAAAGCTTTTGGATGTGGACAAATTGCAGACCATGTATGCAGAAGCCATGGCACCAGGTAGAACACTCCTGAAGGCCTGTTTGTGGGCATCACCACAGTGACTGACAATAAACATTTTCTGTGCTTGGAAAATGTTGTCTGGGCAACCAATTATATTAAAAAAAAAAAAAAGCAGCACTAAAGAGGAGCAGTCTCCTGTGCAAAAAAAACCAAACCCCAAATATTTAAAGAGGTTTTTCTTTGTGCAGAGAGGGGAAAAACTCCTGTCAGCACTTCAGAAATAAGTGGCTGTGACCTCTTGAACCATGATGAGTAAATCCTGCATTCAGTAAGGTAACAAGGGGCCTGGAGGCACTTGTGTAGTTATCAGGGCCCAGACCACGAGTAATGAGAGCTCTCAAACATCTCTCAAAGCACTACAATTCCTGTCACATGCTCTGAGAGCTTCCTCTCCAAAATAGCAAGTTTTCTGATGTAAATGGCTATGCTGAGAGGCTGTATGAGACCACTCCGTGCCCAACCGGAGCCGCACTCCCTCATTTCCATCGGCACTTCAGCAAACATCATCTGAGCTTCCCTCCGTCTCGCAGACTTATTCTAGTCAGTGCCCATTTCAGAACAAAATAAAACATGTTAATTAAGGACAGAAAGGCTGACAGCAAAAATTATGAAAATTGCTGTCTCAGCTCAATTCCTGCTAGTGCTTTGGAAGATTTCCAGTCTGGTGTGATTACACAAGTCAGCTATTCAGGCTGTAGAGTGCATCCTGACTCATCTGCCTTAAAATAAATAAAAAAAAAGATGGGCTGATGCCTTCACGATGGGGAACTGAAGAAATCTGGTTTTTTCCTGATGTTATCAGGAGAGAGTGTGCCTGTGCAGTGGGAAGATAATGCCTGGAAAAGGTGTTCCTGGGACAAATCTGGATTACTGTGTCACAACCACATCATCTGTTTGAGTTCTCTTACCAGGGTATCACCAGAGTTACAAAAACAGGCGAGGTGGCAGCTGCAAAGCAAAAGGAGCCTCTCTGCCTGCTGGAAAACATCAGGTCTTTCCTACTGGAAAGATGTGAGACAAATCTATCCCTGGGGAAGCCACTGTCACTTCAGTTTCATGGATTTCATGGATACCCCAGAGATTAATTTTACCATCTCAGCTGACTAGCTAGGTATCGTAGGAGACACAGGCTTGCTGGGTCTGTCTCATGCATGACGTGAGGCTTTTAAACAGTGTTTGTTCAAACAGACCCTGCCATCACCTGCCATAGAATTCTGACATTCAGTTACTTTAACTTTTTTAAAAGGATGCTGGTAAACACCCTGCTACTCAGTAGCCTGGTGCCATCACTACTGAATGGACAAAAGAGCAAAGAATAAATGATAGGGAACAATTTGATACCACCCAGGAAGGCCCAAGGATCTAAAGAGATACAATTTCTAATACAATCTAAATTTTGTGTACTGACTTCTAGGAGTCAGTAACTTGGTGTAACAGAGAATGACTGAACGTGTCTGAATAAATGCAGCTATTTCATTTTACTGCCTTCTATCAGGGGAATCTAGCAAATGCTATCCTTTATGATTAAAATAATGTTACAGTAGGTAAAGCTTCTTGGTTTTATAAGTGCTTTCAGAATCAATGCATTTGAGGATATTCTTCACGTGCTCCTAATTTAGTTACAAGCAGCGTCTTTGAGAAAACTCATTTTGCAAAGGCTTAAAATCATGAAAGCGAATCCCACAAACCCCGAGCTGGATTGCAGGATGCAGACCCGAGGGAGAGGAACACACAAGGCAGAGCACCAGCAACTTCTGAAATCTCTGTTTCTAACAAACACCTGTAAGATCTCAGGTCAAGTATTCTCCTCTTTTCCTATGTGTCTGTATTGCGGCTGAGAAGAGCGGACAGGTGGTATAACCAAACCTCTTACCAACATAGCCAGGAGTCCCGCAGGCTGTGGACATCACATCTCCTTTACCCTCCATCTTTGACAATCCAAAGTCACTGATCATGATTTTAGACTCTTCATCCTGGCTGTAGTAAAGCAGGTTCTCGGGCTAGAAAGGAGAACAAGCAAAGTGGGCTTTGAATATGTAAGTCCAGTAACAACATCTGTTGGCTGATGCCTTGCATTTAACACAAGCCTTAGCTACATCATACACTAATATAGTTTGCTTCCCCTAAATCCTAAAGACTTGCTCCTACAACGTATATGGAGAACCTCTCCGGAGTTCTCTATGGTGACTAATGGAAGAAGCTGACACCTTGAGCTTTGAGCAATTTTCCTGGGGTAATGAACTTCTCCTTTGGCACCTCAAATAACAACTAAGGCTCGTCCTTTACTTGTGATGTATGTCCAGCATGCCATCACTTCAGAGTGATAAAACAGAAGGATTCATTTGAAGGCAGGTAAATATGGTAAATCCAGGTAGTGTAATGAAAATTTTTTATAAAGCATTTAAAAGAAGAAAAAGGAAAACAGTACTTATTAGAGAATTTTTGTATCTATCTTCTCCACTGGAAATAAACTGTTGTGAGACAGGAAATGCCTTTACAGTTAACAGAGTTGCAGCAAGGATGTTTTAGCTAGAGCTAAATTAGGAAAAAATGCCACAGCTCTAAGCACAGCAACTTGTTTACGCGGAGAGAAACCAAGAGTCACTCCACAAAGTCCCGTGACCTTACATTGACATCAGGTGGGTTGGAGAGCCCAACCAAACTCCATCCGCTACAGCATAGTCCAACATCCGTATGTTTTAAATGTGCCACTGCTGCACAGCAAAGCTCTCGCTAGGTGCTCTTCCCCTGCTTAGTACCTGGGCTCGCAAAAAGGTCCAGCATCTGCTGGCACTATGACAGCCTGGTGGTAACGGGGCGCCTTTGCACCACCTGGACCTTGGGGTCTACATCTATAAAAGTGATGGATACCCAGTGTTTCAACATAACCCTGGTGTAGAGTTTTGCCCAGAAGCTGGTACAAACGCCCACCTGCATGCAACGCATTTTGTCTATCGGCCCCTCTGTGTGCTCCAGCAAATGGTGAGAAGCAGCGGAGGCCACACAACATCATCAAACTCCTTGGGACGCATCCAAGCTTGGGTTTGTAAGGAGGAGCAGTTGCACTGCAGCAAGACCAGCATCTGTCTTCCCTCCTCCATGGCCGTAACCTCCTGCTCTGGGGAAAGTGGGGATGAAGAAGCGCTGGGCATTGACTTTGGCTCCACCCTGCTCTGAGGTTCCCATTCAGCTTCAAGTGGAGGTTAAAGCACTTTCTAGCTGCTCAGCCTCAGCATGAAGCCAGGTAGTGATGGCTTTATCCATGGGACATGATGGCCATGAGACCATTTACAAGCTGCATCCATAGCTGTGAGCCAGTTGGGACTCAGGCAAAAAGGGAAACCATTCCCTTCGTAAAAATCATTATGAAGTTGTACCATTTATGTTGCTTTCTCACAATACCTTGTAAATCCAGTGCTTTAACTGGCCATTATAATGCTGACACTGTTTTTAGGCACTGCGTGAGTCAGATTTATGATATGGTCTGCCCTTGGTTGGAGATATTCCTGTTTTTACAGTGCAGTTCTGACCTGCTGAGGGGGTGGTACAGCCGGTATTAAGGGAAAGACAACTATTTCCCAATGATTTCTGCTAACTCATCTCAGGCCCCCACTTACTCATATTTAGTAAGGCCAAGAAACCCACCCATTTAAAACTTAAACTTGTTTAGAACCTGTTTAAAAGAACTCTGATTCTTCAAGATGGTTAATTCAAAAAGCGTTAACGAGGTGGCTCTGTACCAAGCAGAGCTGCTTGAACCGTTCAGGCCTTTTGTACATCCTGGACTTCCCTGGACTTCATCTGCTGCCATCTCTTGTTATCTGCTGTTGCGTTACTTAGATTAGAGACTTGGAGCACAGATCTGCTTTTGCCAACTACAGCAAGTAGTATTTTGGTATCTGAATAACACATAATTACAATAAATAATTGTTAGAGATGTTTCAAGGGTTGTATTTTTGCAGAGTGGATTCTTTCCCAGATTTTCATTCTGGGGGATCACAATTTGAAACTTGCACTTATCTTGATATTTTGAGATCATAAAAAGCCTTATTATACGCCTATTTTTGCTGTTATGGTATGTTTGTGCTAACAGAAATTCACAGCAGGTGTTCCTCGTGTACCATATTTTATGAGTCGTTTTAACATTATATGGTACTGACAGAGATTGGCAAACAAAAAGAAAGAAGAGCTAGTCTTTGCCCCAAAATACCACTGGAGAGGGTTGGTTTGATCTAAATTCAGCATGTCCTTACATAAACTCTGAAAGTAATTTGCAGATGAATCCACTTCTGAATTACCAGATCTCATATTTTATTATAGGAACTTTTTAATAAGATTAATCTGTTTTAAAGTGAGAGCTACAGCCTTCTTTTAAATTATAAAGATGGAGAATATTAAGAGTTTGTACAATTGACTTAAGAGGACTCAGACCTCCCTCCAAAACCTCCGGTTGCAGAAAGAAGCCTGAAGTTATTCCCTACAAATTGAACTTGAGAGAAAGCTGATCATGCCAAACAATGTTTCCATACTGAAATGTGGTGGAACTCTAATAAATACGGGAATAATTCTGTGTACTTCAGCACAAGAGCAGGAAATTAACGGGAACTGAGGCTAACACGTGAAGACTGTAGAAGATGGAAGAGTAACCAGTTCCTCCTTACAGAAAACCTGCTATTTGGGACCGTTAGGACTAAACTGCACAACACTGAGGGAATATTATTTGCGGACATCAGTGTATATTTTCCTTCAGTGGATTCCAGGTTTTGCCTTAAAAATGTGCTAAACCAATAACTTAAAATAATATTTTCTACTATCTATTAATCTACTCTGTTTTTTGAAGCAAAGATCATAGGGTCCTCACTTCTGGCAGAGGTGTCCAGGACTGAGGACAGGCCCTTGCAGCAGTAAGGCCTGGAAAAGCTCACAATCCCAGGGGAACAACCCCTATGAGGCAAAAAGATTCACATCTGGAGTCAGAGTGGCAGAAGGAAAAGACTGTGTTAACGTTTTTGCAAGACGAGGCCATGTCTGCCCATCTTGGGCGCTGCTCTGCCTCGGTCCTGGCAGTTATGCCCCTAACGGGCTCTGTTTTGGCCCCACTGCCTCACGTCTTGGCATAATTATTTTACTCCATGCAACATTTCAGATCAGCACTAATTTTGGAGGAGTTAAAAAGCAAATAAATAG
The DNA here is from genome assembly GCF_000687185.1 of Egretta garzetta. Taxonomy (NCBI): domain Eukaryota; kingdom Metazoa; phylum Chordata; class Aves; order Pelecaniformes; family Ardeidae; genus Egretta; species Egretta garzetta. Next base: position 1,861,008 of record NW_009258783.1, on the reverse strand, counting down.
TATCTCTCATTACTACCATTTTTCACTCACCTTAAGGCAAACCAGTGTGGTCAAGCTGCCAGTGCTACAATCTTTGCTAAGAGTACTTGCCAAAAATTGCAGACGTAAAGTTTAGTATTAGACTGTATTAAAAATGCAATTAATTTAAAAATACATTAAATAAAAAATGTATTTAAGAAGTAAAAAAAAAAGGAAAAAAATTCTTCTTTGCGGCTCTTGACTCTGTTCATTAAACCTTTAAATAATATGACCTATCTAGCCAAATTCAACTATCTTTACATGGGGACAATTCAAGGCCACAGCGTCAACCTCCAAGGCAACTTCTGACCGGAGCATACCTCCAAAACACAACCAAGAAGTGTTATCTCATTCACTGAATTCTTAATTTCTGGCAGTAAACGTTGATAGAATTAACTCATTTGGGAACTGAAACCACAGTTTTCTTTTGACATTTGTATCTTTTTTTCTAATGCCTTCTGCTAATTGCTAATTTATTATTTAAGGTACTAAAGATGGGGAGGTTTAGCTGTGTGTTATGAAATCCAAGCCTTCATGCTTATTTTAATGACAGTTTAAGATACAGGAAGGAAACAATACTGAAATAATGTTTTGGGGGTTTTTTTGCCAGAAAAGCTGAGAGGTTTTGATGTGGTAATACAGTACAGCTGAAAGGAAAATTGTCTAAAAATCACATTGGCACAAAATGTTCCTTAGAAGAATCCTTGCTGTTAACAGTGCCTCCAGAAACACTGGTCCAAATAGCACGATAGGAGATCATTCTCCACTTTCCCACCCTATTTTTTGCTACTAATTATTATTAAATAAAAAAAAAATACAGCACAGCAAATCTGAAAGATATTTTATAGCAGTTAACACATCCCAGCTGAGATGAGCTGCCTGCTTTAATGTAATGTTTTGGGCCTTAATGAATGACTCTTCCTCCACATGATATGTGCAAAACTCCCATTGTAGCAGCACTGATTGCAAAGTCCTCATTAAAACCAATTACGATGGGAGGATATGGAGCCTTCAGAGCATCCCTCTTATGGTAAAACCTTATTGAAACAGCCAGTCCCAGGCGAGGCTGGATTTTCACGTGTTAAACTCACATAACTATGCAACTTTCGTTAACACTGCCCAGAGGACTGAGTCCCGCTGCGGTCGTACCTTGAGGTCCCTGTGCACGATGCCCATTCGGTGCAGGTAGTAGACAGCATCCAGGACCTGCCGGATCAGGGTGCTGGCATCCTTCTCAGTGTAGAACCCTTTCTCGACGATGCGGTCAAAAAGCTCTCCCCCAGACACTCTGGAAAACATGGCAGGATGCAGGAGTGTGAGGATATGCTTTGTAATGTCCCTTCTACCTTGCTCAAGGATGGCCAAGGCCATGAGCTAGCCACAGGCAGTCCAAGCACATGTCTGTCTGGAGCTCGGGGTCTTCCCAAGCATTTGGGTTTGATTTCTTCATAATCCAAGGACTGGCCTCAGAGGCCAGAAGAGTAGCAAGGGGCAAAGAAAAGAAGTAACAGAACTAAACCAGAAACAGTCATGGTATAATGGACAATAAATTCCATCACACAGCAGAGAGTGGCCAAAGACTCATTAGCAATTGCAGAGGGAAACCACAACTCTACCCCAGCAAAAGCCAGGGCAAGCAGACACCAGCTCCCATGCTGTCCCATCCTAGTGAACTTTGTATAGGTGAACTGGGTCTGCCTTTCCTGCT
>NW_009258783.1:1853544-1859269 GCF_000687185.1 Egretta garzetta | reverse complement strand
GGCTCCCTGCTGGTATGAGCCCTTGGGGTTCACTTTTCTACTCCACCAACCAAGGTTTGGGTTTTTCCCTGGAGGAATGGTCCCATTCCCCTTTCCTCATCGGCGAGTGAAATGCATACAGTAGTTACCACCAGTTCCTATAGAGCATTAATTCATTAAAGGACTCTGGGTCTCTGGCAATTTTAAATGCTCTCAGGGGTCCCCCCCCCCTTTGCTCACACATGTATGTTCATTTATCAGCAGCCACAAACTCTTTAGGCAGAGCACGGCCCCTGCCTGGCACTGGTAGCAGACAGTTATTGATGAGGGTGCGCAGATTATCAGTGCAATTAATCACCAGATGACACAGACGGGGAAAGGATTCCACAACTCAAAGAGGAAAGAAAATAAAACCTTGACATCCCACTATTTAATGTCTGCTTTATTATGCTTTTCCTCTGCCCTGCTACAAATAATATGTGCTGAACGCAATCTTAAATAAAGAATGGACACATTAAAACTCCCTGGAGGAGTATCTGGGGAAACAAAAGTGGAAAGAAATGTCTGAGTAACTAAAATAATAAAACTGTCAGAAAAAAACCTGCCCTACTAGGGTAAATAAAAGATTTCCATTTTAACAAGCAAAACCTATTAAAAAATAAAATATATGCGATATGTTTTTTCAGCAAGTTGCACCACTTAGCATATCATAAATAGCACAGTAAAACTTTCTTTAAAAACAAACCTAATAAAGGGAAAATAATAAACAATTAGAGTCATTAAATACATATGGACTGGGAGCTTGTCATTATGTGAACACTAGGTAATTCAGCCACAGCCACTCCAAGCAATAATCCGCTTGAATAATGCCATGGAGTCATTTCCCAGGGAAGTCTGGAGCTGAATGGAAGAGAAGGCTACCACTAAAAATGAACACATTCAACTTTGAAAACGAAAAGCAATCATCTTGGAAGAAAAAAAATTAAACTGGATAATCCCCCTATTAAGTGCTAGGCAAACAGGCCAAACAGCTTGCTAAAATATTGGCATTAAACTGAAACTCTGCAGTAAAGGTGAAGTTCACCTAGGGTCTTAAGTCCATCCCAGGAGCCCCCCGGCTGAACCCGCAACCCTGGGGCTTGCTGCTTGCTGCCGGCAGAGAGGGACGGGAGCAGCAGGGCTGGGCTGACAGCGGGGCGAGGAAAACACCCTGGTACCGAACCCAACTGGAGAGCCCGTGACTCGTGGCACAGCGGGGGAGGAGGTACGGCAGGCAGAGGCTGCACCCGCAGAAGTGCCATCACACGACGGCACCCTGGACACCACGCGGAAAAACTTGAACTAAACCCCTTTCTTTCCTAGTTTCTCACAACAGGCGTTGTACTCCTCATTTATACGTGTATGTATATGTATAGATATCTATATCTATACATATGCAGGGTCTTGCTTCAAGCCCCTCTCAGCCCTACACCCTTTGCCCGACCCATCGCGTGCCTTGCCAAGGGAGAAGGGACACACCTCTGCCTCGCCGTTCCCTGAAGGCAGACACAGTTTTATTGAATCTGGCTCCTATTAGCTAACTGTCTTTTTGTATTTCCCCTGCAGCTTTTTGTTTCCCGTGGATTGATTGCACTGAAAATTGAGCCCACGCAGTAATTAGTATGACTGAATACAGCACATTTCCCCATGAAAATGCAGTGCGTGCTGTTTTGCAGTTTCATACGGTTACTTTTGTTATATTCAAGAGATGGACTGCTCTAGCAGATACTGATTTACATCATGTGCTTTCCTGCACAAGGACGCTCCTTCGACATTTTCAGAGACTATACTTCCACAAAATTTTTTTCATTAAAATGACAAAATTTCCCTCTATGCCAGCTCACTCCCCATCCCCCTTAAGCCTCACTCTTTAATTGAAAGATTTTCTTAGTCAAATTTAGTCCTGTGGATCTACTGTACCCAGGCTCAATCTGTTTATAATTTTCTTTCAACACACGGAAAATATTTGCAACCTCTTAAATGTTGCATTGCAAACCAGGGCTTAATCCAAGGACTCAGGAGGAGCAGCTGGTAAATTCGCAACCACTTGCTTATTCAGTGTCAACAGCATCCCTGGTATGCGCAGAGAGTCGAGGGAGCCATGCTCCTATTTATTCGTGTGGAGACTCTGTGTTTAGGGTACATGGGATTTGCATTGCATGTTTGCACTCACCTATAGAGTCTCCCTGCTCCAGGCAAGGGTCATGGCTGGGGTTCACCTCCAAAGGATGCTCTGCAACTTAGCACCTAAGGCCATGGCTACTTTCCATAGGGAGCTTATGTCCGTATGGCTTTTCTCCTCCAGAATACGGTTAACTCAACCTTAATGTCACTGGGAATGCTGGTCCCTGTATGCTGCCCAAGGACTGACAGAAGTCAATGTTGCACCCAGAGCAAACCAGCAAGGGCAGCAGTGGGAGAGCATCTGAGCTCTAAACTCATGGTGGAGATGGGACCTCTTTGCCTAAAGCCAGTCTTGATCCCAGCCCTCTCTACCCTGCTGAGACAGGACTTGGCATCCTGCTCTGAAGAGACCTGGGCACTCACAAAGCGCTGCTGCAATTTGTGTGTTCCAGCCTTTATTATTCTGGGATACATTTGGGTTTTTTTTAAATGGCAGTACCAGCTTTGCCCTCTCTACGGTGATTTTGAGCAGTGCACAGGAGGTAGAGTTGAAACTGCAGGCAGCAAGAGCAGAATTAGGTCTTTGTCTTAAAGAAATTTAAGACAAAATTTTCTGACCAAGAAGAGAGTCTAGGAAGAATTTCTCATTAGTGGAAGAGGACTGCTCCTGTCTTGCAGCTGGCACTGGCTCACGGAGCTGGACACACCATCCCAAACATCAGCACAAGGAACCTTTTTCCCCTGCTCATTTGGATCTTAATTCCCTGCAAAGAAAAAGTCAAAGGAGGAGTAGCCAAGTGCAGTTACCTGAAAAGCATTTAACCCTGAGAACAGCTCAAGTGTCACACGCTGCGATCCAGAGTAGCATTAGCCCTGCCTGGGGACTCAGAGCTGGGCAAAAATCAGCAAAGTGGCTGGAGCTGCGTCTTTGGCATGGATGCCTGCCGGGACGGCCTGCAAGGCACGTGTGGCTCCATCTTTTGATGAACGGTGGCTCTACCCTGGTTCACCAAGGGGTGTGGGGAAAGCCCAGTGCTTGGAGAAGGAACTAAGCTGGGTGTCCATGGACACCCCCAGCACATGCCATGCATATCTCCAGGAATATGGGAATCACTTTCAAAACAATGCCCAGAAGATTCATTTAGTATAAAATGAAAAAAACCCAAACCAACAATAAATATGAATACTTTTCACTTCTATACATCATTTACCTGAGCCTATGTGCCTTTAGCTCATGCCACTGACTATCAACATGAGGAAGGCCAGACTAAACATTACTTCCATTTTCTCATTGCAGGAAAGAGAGAATCAGATTTGTCCCGATGAAACAACCAGGACATATAGCAACGTCCCGTTCCATAAGCCCTACCCCATTAAGAAAGGTCATAGAATCACAGAATGCTTTGGGTTGGAAAGGACCCCTAGAGGCCATCTAGTCCAACCCCCCTGCAGGAGCAGGGACACCGCTAACCAGATCAGGTTGCTCACAGCCCCGTCCAACCTGGCCTTGAATGTTTCCAGGGATGGGGCCTCCACCACCTCTCTGGGAAACCCGTTCCAGTGTTTCACCACCCTCATTATAAAGAATTTCTTCCTTATATCCAGTCTAAATCTACCCTGCTTCAGTTTAAAGCCATTACCCCTTGTCCTGTCACAGCTGGCCCTACTAAAAAGATTTTCCTCATCTTTCCTATAGGCCCCCTTTAGGTACTGAAAGGCCGCAATCAGGTCTCCCCACAGCCTTCTCTTCTCCAGGCTGAACAACCTCAACTCTCTCAGCCTGGCTTCATAAAAGGGGTGTTCCATCCCTCTGATCATTTTTGTGGCCTCCTCTGGACCTGCTCCAACAGTTCTGTGTCCTTCTTGTGCTGAGGGCCCCAGAGCTGGACACAGCACTGCAGGTGGGTGTCTCACCAGAGCAGAGTAGAGGGGCAGAATCCCATCCCTCGCCCCGCTGGCCACGCTGCTGGGGACGCAGCCCAGGATATGCATTGCCATCAAAACCCATTTTGAAGAGTGACAGTAGGACACAGCTTGACCGTATTAAAAAAACCCAAAACATTATCTGCAGTTCCAACAGGGAGACACAGGTTGCGCTCTGGTTCCAGGTTTTCCTGAAATAAAACCTTATGGATCTAGTGTTTCATTATGGAGACTTCATGTATTGATCATGCAGATGATGCAAACTTTTCAGAGGATCTAGCCTGGTGCTGGAGTTTGCAATAAGCTCCTACAGTGCTCTGGTCTGGGGTCAGCTATGGAAACTTTCCTGGCTCTAATGAAGATGAAGGAACAGGGACAGATGTCAAACACAGAATCAGCGGCCATTGTTACATTTTTAATCTTTTTTTTTTCTGGTTGGATTTGGGGATTTTGCCTCTTCTTTCTTCCCAATTTGATGTTTAAATGTAGATCCAAACCTCCAGCACATGCTGCCACAGTGAGTGTCTTGGTTTAGGGCAGGTTTCAAAACCCTTTGAAAATGCCAGTGGTTTTGTGTATACGGATGAGCCACCTCATTATTTGGGCTCTGTGTGTGCACGCTGTTGGCTGAACACTCTGCACAGACACTGAAAGACCTTACAGTCTTCATTAGAGGCAAAGGAGAGGTCACGGTAACAATGTCCTAATAGTTATTAAGGCTCTCTTCAAGGGTTGGTGTCAGTCTGTGCCGCTACACAATTTCTATATTTTTGTAATTTCTAAATTACAGACACAACTTGGGAGACGTGGGGAGACATTTCTGCATTATTATTACACCTTTACTTCACATTAACCTGTTTCATCGTCGAGTTCATCAGGAAAGAGCCAAACTGACAAAAAGAAAACAGCCCCTGCTGCAGGGAACGAGAAAGGACACGATCAACCTTTTCTCCGAAGCGACCCATTCCTTTCAGTGCCATCAGGAAAGCAGAACATGTAAAGTTTCAAAGAAATGCTTTGATTAAAGTTGAGCACCAAAAAAACCCTCCCTTGTAATTGAAGACTCCTGAACTCATAAACAAAGAGCCAAATCTCCCCGGATTTGGGATGTTTTTGCCAGCAGTGTGAAACCCATGCCCACGCGTCACAGGTCGCTCTGCCAAGTACCTGCCAGAGCCGCACCGCAGCGGGGCTGCCCGGTGGGGACATCCCTACGTACGTTAGCCTTCAGGTAAAAAAATAGATGAATAAAAGAACAAATAAATGGTGCAATTAGAAGGATGTTAGTCGTATACTGGTATTAATGTATGCATGTTACCCTTTGTTTCTCTTGCTGATACCATCTGTGTGTACAGATAAATCCTCTCATTTATTCACCCCTGCATCCCCCACTGTTATCAAGTGTAGGAACCTTTCTGGTTGTTTTAGGAGCTTGAAAAATAACACCATTTGAAATATAACTTTGACTTCTTTGCCATTTGGCAAAACATTTGTGTTTTTCTTTTCTGTCTCTTTTGGAGTACAGGCTGGAATTACTCTGGATTTTTTACTGCTTGACAGTTTAATTGCTTTTTATCAGAAGTCTTACTGATGAACTCATCAGCGGTGGATTTACACAAAGAATCCCATCTAAGCTCTTCAGAGCTTGTAGGCTTTTCCC
>NW_009258783.1:1846682-1853341 GCF_000687185.1 Egretta garzetta | reverse complement strand
ATGCTTCACTGCAGTCCAGGCTATGATCCAACCTCTGTTGGACAAGTCATCAAAGCACCACCAGGCTGGGTTAGAAGAATCACAGAATCACAGAATGGCAGGGGTTGGAAGGGACCTTGAGAGATCATCCAGTCCAACCCCCCTGCTAAAGCAGGCTCACCCACAGCAGGTTGCACAGGACACATCCAGGCCGGGCTTTGAATATCTCCAGAGAAGGAGACTCCACAACCCCCCTGGGCAGCCTGTTCCAGCATTCTGTCACCCTCAAGGCAAAGAAGTTCTTCCGCATATTCAAGTGAAACCTCTTCTGCTTCAGTTTGTACACATTTCCCTTGTCCTGTCGCTGGGCACCACTGAGAAGAGTCTGGCTCCATCCTCGTAACATCCACCCTTAAGATATTTGTACGTGTTGATGAGGTCCCCTCTCAGTCTTCTCTTCTTCAGGCTAAACAAGCCCAACTCTCTCAGCCTTTCCTCATAGGGGAGATGCTCCAGTCCCCTCATCATCTTTGTTGCCCTCCTCTAGACTCTCTATAGGAGTTCCTCATCCTTCTTGAACCGGGGAGCCCGGAACTGGACACAGCACTCCAGGTGGGGTCTCAGCAGGGCAGAGTAGAGGGGGAGGAGAACCTCCCTTGCCCTGCTGGCCACACTCCTCTTAATGCACCCCAGGATGCCATTGGCCTTCTTGGCAACAAGAACCAGTGCAGAAAGGCAGAGACGTCCCTAGGGACTCACTAGCGCTGTTTAAACCTGCAAACCCTGTTTAAACTAGCGATGCCTAACAAAAAGAGGGCTGATTTCAGAAATTTGGAGCAGGACACATCCCAGGCCAATATGAAAAACAGGTAAAATACGAGCATTACTGTACAACTGTGAACAGCTCACTGATCAGAAGTTACACATTCACAGTTTCCTCCAATATAAATCTGAAAAAGCACATAACTCATCCCCTGGGGCACAAAGCTGGAAGTGTGAGGTGAGATAAGAAAGACCAAAGGGACCACTCCTGGGAAGTTCTGACTCTGAGTATTAGTTTTCTCTAATGAAGGAATTCTTATTAATACAAATATTTCCATTTTTAAAATTTATTTTACTTTTAATGGAGGACTTTTCTGTTTGGCTTTAAGCTTCCTCTGCATTGTGAAAATGCATGGGAACCAGAGAGCAAACCTGGCCAGCTCGCTGTTCGAAAGGAAGGAGAAATTGGCTGCTCTCGTCTCATTGTTCAAACAACGTAACACATAAAAAGAAAATGAGTAAACAGATTAATAGATTTTAGGCCTAGAAGGAACATTATGATTATTCAGTCTGACCTCTTGCAAATATAAGTATGTGATAAAAATTCTCCTCGTGCCAATAATCTAAGGTGCTAATCAGGCAGGGACAGACATTGCTATAGAAATGCTGTGTCTCCTACAGAGTCTTGCCTTACTCAGTATACATCTCTGAAAACTGCACCAGCCCTCTCATTTGCAGCATATCACAAAATATTCAGCCTGAACGAGGCAAGGACTTTCCTTGTTATCGTAGCTTTAAATCACTCGCCTTAAAATCTGATGGTAACAGAAATACATGCTCCAAGGCCGCCAAAGAAAGGACATGGGATTAATTTTGGCTTGTTTTTCCAGAATACAGGTGTGTGCATGTGGTAGAGAGGGATGGATGGGGGTTAGCGCCCTCTCCTTTGACAGTGCTGTTCAAAGCAACGATGCTGTGGGATTTGTTCTGGAGGGCTGATGGTTCCTCAGCCCTTCATCACCACTGTGATGGTGTCTGCCTTCCACCCTCAGGGGTTGTTTTGGAAAAGTTTGGGCAAAAATGATGTGATCATCTCTCAGAACCAAACTGAGTAAACTAAAACTTTTTTTTTTTTTTTCACTGCATTAAAAGTATCCTGTGATATTTACTGAGCAGCTGTAGTGAGGCTGTGCTTTGGAGAACAGACTTCTGTTTCCACTGGGACAAGACCGTTAAGTCTCTGGAAAGATCAGCTCAGGGATATAATGCAGTTTGGCAGTTAAAAATCTTTGGAGACAACGTTTTCCTTCACAGAATCCCTACTGCAGAGCTCTTTTGAGGTCCATGATTTTTCGAGGTCAATGCTGTCTTGTTTTATTCAAAATTTTACTCCATATTCAAATATTCACTGTTGTATTCAAAATTTCCCCTGGTTCCATCAGCAGTAAAAAGTGTGACAGCACTAGCAGCAAACAAATAACAAAGGACCTCAGGTTTTTAAGTCTCTTGTGACTAAACCTGACTGACTGACAGCTTCTGACAGCCTTTCAAATGCCAGCAGCCCACTTGCCTCCATCTCTGCTTGTCCCCGCAGGCAGTGGTGCGTGGAGACCTAGGACCTGCCAGCTACAGCAACGCTGCCCCCAGTGCTGCCATCACTATTTATGAGGCACCTACCTGTACTAAAGCCACCTGCGCTGATAACCCCACCATGCAATCAAATCCTAAGGAATATTACAGCAAACTTTCACATCTCCAGCGCTGTGCTGAGGTCTACAAATGCCATGATGGGCAGAAGATGAGCACATCTTTTTTTCACGCTTCTGAGCTGTTATAGTTTGATTGGCACCTACACAGGAGCCAAGGAATCATCTAGTATTAGCAGCTTAATCACACTCAAGCGTGCTCCTTGCCATTTTAAGAAAGACCTATGCATGTATATGTTGGTTACTCAGTCCATTTTTATTCATGGCTTTGCATTAAATGAAAAGGCAAAGCTGAAGCTCAGCAATGGTGACTTTCACCTGTGCCCACCATGTCAGGCAGTGATTTGGTGTCACCACATGTGAATCCATACATACAGTGGATTCACCACAGGTTTCACTGTGAAGAAAACCCAGCATTTAAAAAAATGTCATTAAAATATGCACAGTATGCATTAAATATCTCAAAGGTTTGGTTTTAAAGAACCATTTACTCCCTGATTTATTAATTTCCATATGTGAGATGTCAGTACATCAGCCCAAGCACAACCGCTCCTGCTCATTGCTTGTAAATATATATATATACACATATATATACATATATATATATATATATATGTGATTTTGTTGCCTCAACCTTTCCCACTTTGCTTCTGGAACACAGAAAAGAAGAGCTCTGTGGACAAACCACCACACAAAATATGTTTTCCAGTGTCTGAGGGCTGGAACAATGTATTTCCTAACTGCTTTCATATTCCTCCAGCTCTCCATAAAATAAGCGGACAGTTAAAATCTGGAGGAGATTCCTCACCTGACAGCAATTTAAAAGTAGGTCATGTTTCAGCGCTAAGAGGTTGGGTTTGTTTTCCTTTTGACTTGTTTTCCAATGGAAACCAACCTCGATGTCCTGCCAGCATTAACTAGGAAGAACAGACCTAAAAATAATGAGAACCAATGTAACTGAAAACAGATACCGTAAATTACGCAATGTATAGTAAACAATTATGAAATATAAGATGAATGCAGCACTAAGAGTTGTCTAAATATTAAAAAGGATCACAGAAAAGTAAAGTCACTCTCAGCTGGACCTCAAACAGCCCAGCTTTTCTGTGAATAACACTTAGTAGAAATTTGCTTTTGTGTGTGTATACCTTTTTCTAAGTCTATTTTCCACATGCTTTCTCACAAGTAATTTTGCAGGCAGATGTCTGTGGAAACAGCTGATGTTAAGGCCATGTTGGGTGATACTTGTCTCAGTGCAGAAAGACCTCTAGAGCCCCTCTTATCACCTGTATTTCACATAATTTCTACTTCTTTTTTAGCTTTTCTATAGGATGTACAATACATACAGACTTTGAGTTGTCCTTCTGTACTGGATGAACACAGCCAGGGAAAATGTATTTTGAATGAAAGAAAGAAATGCAGTCAAGTGCTCAAGATATGTTGTTGCAAAAATCAACTTGTCCAAGCAGTTGATAGAGCTTAACTCTAAATGATACAGGTATCTTGTTTTATCAAACTAAATTTTATTTTATTATTAATGTGCTCTTCAATTTATGAGAAAGTGTGAAGAAACTTGCAGAGAATTGATAAAGAAAACCACAAGATTCTAGTTGTTTATAATGAAGTATTTCTTAAGAAATCTGCAAGTAACTGAAGTAAATACAAGGAAAACCCCATTTTATGGGGCATGCACAATTTTAGGATATACAGTATCTATAAAAATCAGGAAACAAATGTTGGAATTATGAAGGACAGTTCCCTCAAATGCTCTGCAGCCACAAAAAAGCCAGAAGAAGGTTTGGGAGAAAAATGAGTGCAAAGGAGAAAATAAATTGTCCCCCTAAACATCCATGGTACAATCACACCTTCAACATTTTTGACAGTTCACCTCACCCGATCTTGCAAGTCTACAGAATAAGCACTCGTATCAGAGCTACCACCCTCATCTCCTTCAGCCAACACAAGGAAGGAGTCATTTCTAGGGTGCGATGCTGCTATGGGCACACTTCAGGGTGTGAGGAACAGAAATGTCCACTTCTGTGTTCATTTGGACAAATTCCATCGTGATGACCATTATGGAAAAGAGTCCTGAAAATGCTTTTGCCAAAAGCATAGTCAAACTTGGGAAAGTGCAGAGAAGAAAAACAAGCAGAACCAGAGAGCTTCTCCATTAAAAGACAGATCAAATTTACAAAGAAAAGAGATGACAGAGGAGATGATACAACAGCCCTCTACAAAATCATGAACGGGATGGAACATGGGAAAGGAAAATATAAGGAATTATTTCACACTATATGTGAGAAATGGGGGACCTAATGGAATTAGCAGGTGGTGGATTTAAGACAAAAGCATTTGTCATCTGAAGAGCAATCCTGGAACAGATGAATCTTTGGTATGACCCAATAAAGTGGTGCTCATGTTCTTATGTTTGTGTTCATCAAATTAATTATTGAATTATTCACTCAAGTCTGGTCTGAATGTGCATACCTACATTAAGTGAGTCTTTTGATTCACTCACTTAAAATCAGATATGACAGATTTATAGATTTTAAAGCCCTTATGATTATCTAGTCTGACCCCAGACAAAACAAAGACTGTACAATTTTTGCCTCATACCCATAGCTCCTGGCTGGACAAAAGACTATCATCTAGCAGCATAGCCAGGCTTGACTTAGAAGATACCACTAATCCCTTGTCTGCTTTGTCCAGTGGTTAATTACATGCGCTGACTAATTACATTGAGGTTTTTTCTGATGATAATTTGTGATGTCCTGTCATTGGATCCCTTTCAACATTGCCTGCAGACTTTTTCGCAACCTTACTCTTTCCAAGTTTTGGTAATTTCATTTTTCTTGCTTCTACTTGATGTTTGTCTCCAAAAAAATGATATTCAACTGCTACTTTCACAGCCTCTGTGAAGAAATAACTCAGAGCTGAGCACAGATACAGCGATGCTGATTTCCAGTTCTCCATTTGGAAATTTAAATTACCATGCTGGGTATCTTCACCTCTATCTGCATCAGTGATGATCTGGCAATTCCTGGACAGGATATGGACCAGTGCTAAGTACCTGTATTTCAATATTGAATCAAATATAATCTAAATAGAATATAGAGTCTGCAATTACCACTCTCTCCTGAACATCATTTGTTCACTCTACTACATCTCATGATGTTTATCTCACTGCTGTTCAATCAAAATATCCCCATTTTCCACAGCAGAGAGTGAATTTCTCCAATTTTGAGCAATGTAGAGAGACATCAAATGGAATTCTTACAGCTGGGATGCAGTCTCGGCTAAATAAAACTTACGTGACTGTTTAGAGCAATACTATATCTTTAGCCAGCAAATTCAGTTTTGACTGGAGCTGCAAGGGCACTTGTAATGGCATTGAAAGAACCAGGAGGAACAGGAATTGAATTTGGAGACCTCGGGATCATGTATAAATTGATTAATCTCTTGCCCAGCCATCTCTAAAGTGGGGACAGGGGACACAGGCCATGGTGAGGGAGGATGAGTGCCACACACAAACAGATCAAAGCCATTAAAAACAGTTTATGGCAAACACAGTGGTCTAAATCCCACTGCTCCAGCTGCACTGCACGCCTTGCTGTGTCCCAGCTGAGACTTTCCTCTCACCCTATTAATTGCAATTTTTCACATTACCCATTCTTTTCCATCTCCGTGCAGGAAACCCGTGAGTGGGCGTGATTTGTGAGGCTGCTTGGGCATTGCTGACAGGCCAGGAACAGCACTCGCGACTACAGCTTCGTGTTTATTTGCTGATCGCCAGCTGCCTTCTCCCATTAGCAACAGCTAATTTCCAAGCTGCGCCCTTTGCACAGATAAGGCACGGCAGGGGCCGGGAGCACCCGCTGATTTACTGCGGTTTGGCTGGAGGGTGGGCAGCACAGATATTCTCTCACGGCCTCGAGGGAAGATTTATGATGTACAAAAGAGGTATTTTCTTTAAAAAAAAAAAAAAAAGAGAGAGAGAAAAAAAAGGCATCTGGTCCTAATTCCTGATATTCTCAAAAAAACACAGAAGTCAGGCATGTGAACCACCGAAGCTCATGTGATTTCTGCTCTTCAGCTACCATGGGATAAGCTCCTCAAGGAGATCATAGAATCATAGAATGGTTTAGGTTGGAAAAGACCTTTAAGATCATCAAGTCCAACCATTAACCTAACCCTGCCATCCCACCACTAAAC
>NW_009258783.1:1844338-1846446 GCF_000687185.1 Egretta garzetta | reverse complement strand
TGTAGTGAGGGGCCCAAAACCGAACACAGCATTTGAGGGACGGCCTCACCAGCACCGAGTACAGGGACATGATCACTTCCCTACTCCTGCTGGCCACACTATTCCTGATACAAGCCAGGATGCTTGTCTACGCCTTCTTGGCCACCTGGGCACACTGCTGGCTCATATTCAGCCGGATGTCAACCAGTACCTCCAGGTCTTTTTCCACCAGGCAGCTTTCCAGCCATCCTGTCCATGGCATCCCCATGAGAGACGGGAAGAATGAGGTGCCACCAGCCATTGAAGTAACCAGGCAAAACTGGCCATCAGGAAGGACAGCCTCCCAAAATGCTGGGCAACCACAAGTGAAACCAGCTGGGCATGGAGAGGACAGAAAGGACCATCCTGCCAACACCTTGTGCTTGCCCAGTCCATGTTGGCTGCCCAGCACTAAAACCAGGTGCCACAACCATGGATTTACTGGTTTTATTCCATGCAATGGCTGAATTTACTTCCTTTTGAAAGAAAAAAAACCCCACACTCTTCCTGGAGGAAAAGTATTTGTTGAAAGATATAGTGGGAGCATAGTACACAAAAGAGAAAGTTTCCAGAATGTCCCACATAAAAAAAATGTGCCCCAGGGCTTATTTTAATAATTCTTCAATTATTGCGTTACTGGTGGCTGATTTAGTCCAGGCCATTGAGATGTTTCTAATGGAAATCATCAATTCATCACAGAGACGACTTCCAAGAATCTAATCATGAGGATGAAAACAGACACATGTTCATGCTAATAATGAGGACTGCAGCGAAAGAGGGATGATTTTATATATCTGTTATTTTTAAAGGTTTATTTGCTCCTGAATCTTAACAAACCAGGCTGGCCGACTGCCAGGCATTCTGGTTTTTTACTGGGACTGTCCCATGGCTTTGGGAGAGATTTTAAATATCCACTTATATGTTATTGCTCCAAGGTTGCTATTCCAACACTTTACACAGTTTCCTTGACACAGAAAACAAAAGTCTCCAGCTAATTCTTCATTAATCAACACAAGTAGCTCCACAGTGATTTTATTTTCAAGACAGAAGAGCAAATCAATGCCAACAAGCAAATCCTTGTAGTTCATACTCAATATTTTAGGAGTTTGTGTTACCATCACTGTGTCTATCTCTATAGTATCTTTCAATGGGTGAATTAGTGACAAACTGTAAAAGCCGATGTTTGAAAAAAGCAAAGCCATAATTGACACAACAAATAATCAAACTTAGCTGGAAAAATTAAGAAAAGCTCGACCAGATTCTCTCAGATGCAGTAATCTGTGGGAGCTACATCCATCACCAAAAGCCCAGTACAACACAGTTCAAAGACTCTTCTCTATCTCACAGCAAACACCCAGGTCATCTTCTCAAGGTCAGAGCATCGGTGTGAGGATGGCAGTGGTGCTGGGGCAGGGCACAGCAACCGCTCCTGTCCATCCAGCCCCGTAAAAATCCCCCTCCCAGCAGTGGCACCCCAAAGGCAGCTCCTGGGAAGCACCACAAAGAGCGAGGACATGGTCCTAATTTCCCCCAAGCTCCCCCAGTCTCCAAAGCATCCAACAGGACTATCCCTAAGCCTCCAAGGAAACTTGCTGCCTCCTGCTATTTGCCATACCATGCACACAGCTCTTCCTTGAGCTCTACCTCCCGCGGACCATAAAGGATATAATTCCCCGCTGTTTCACATTTCATACTTAAACTGCCCTATAAAATCCCATTCATGAGCATGCCCCAAGCAACAGCAAAAATACAAGCTGTAAAACTGCAGCAGCTTCAGATTACAGCCATTGAACTATTCCTCCCAGCTCAGCCTTGCCCCAGGGAGGCCCATGGCAGGAGATGGTCCCAAGACCTTGCTTTCTGCCACGCACACTAGCAACGGATGAGGTATAAGCCAGGACATGTGGCTTGGGACCTTATCCCACTTCTGGGGGATGCAAAGGGTTGTGCTGATGCATGTGATGCTGAACTGGTCTGAACTGCCGCCGTAACAGTTCAGGACATCCCACAGGGAATCCTCGGCATTACCATTTAATTGCTGTCTACTCAATTTGGCCAGTATAGGATCTGATAAGATCTTGGGCATTCCT
>NW_009258783.1:1839908-1844322 GCF_000687185.1 Egretta garzetta | reverse complement strand
TCTTGAATTCAGCTATGACTTAAAAAAATAACTTTTTAATCTTCCTTTTACAGTTTATAGGGATACTCCTAAGTGCCAGTCCTGGCTCCTTAGCATCTATTCCATATGTTATAAACAAAGTCATGGGAAAATTAAATTCAAAAGCTTCTCCTCTGTCCCAAACCAAAACTAATGGTTAGATCAAACCCAAATAATCTAGCAAATATAGCCCTCACTGTGCTCTGGGGCTGTGTGATTTATACACTGACTAAGAACACCAGGGAGTTTAGAAAATGGATGGATACTTAAAGAGGTTTTTTGCTAATGTGGTAGTCACAGCACATTGCAAAAACTCATGGACAAAAATGAGATACGAACTTTGGCTGCAGGGCTCACAGGTGATCCCGAATGTCTTGCATCCAGCAATAGCATCCGACAAGTGATGGGCAAATACTGAGTGGGACAGACCCAGACGTGCCAGTGGTGTTGCACGGATTACATCAGTGGAGGATTTCACTCCGACAGAGTTAATTTGGGGCTTGACAAGGAAGCAAGTGCACAGCCAGTGCGACCGGCAATGGACCTAAGATTATGAAGAAAGACATGGCAAGGTAGCAATGCAATTCATATAGCAGAGCAATTAGCTTGGAGTAAAGAGATTTTTATTCCAGCACAGACCATATCTGTAGGAAGCTTATCTATAGCAGCTACTCCTGTCACTGTCCGGTACTGACAAGATCTGAGCATCGTGAAGCAAGAAGCCCAATGCACTTAGATGAAGAATGACGCTATTTTAGCTTTTAAAGAGTCTGTGCCTTGTATGTGCATGTAACACACAAGACAGGTTTTGTAGGGTACCTGCTTTTGTCAAGCAGTTGCCTCCCAGCACCTTGGAGCCTGCACACTGATGCACAAGTATTAGGGCAAAATTATCTGTGCAACTGGTTGTCTGTACCAGAGCAATTCTGAGGTTGAAAACGGAGGAAATGGCATTAAAAATCAGTGCACTCAGTCAGGCACTGCCAGGGAGGCTCTGAGTCTCCCTAAGCCAATGCATGCAAATCAGTAAACTGGTATTATGCTGGTCCTAAGCAAGAGAGCAAATAAAAGTGCTAAAGAGTGCTAAATAGCTACAGCTAGATGGTCTGATTTCTCTGCTGACCAGGCAATTTTTGGTTGCCTGCAGGCCAAGCAAGGTCTCACCAACACCAGATATGGCAAAGAAATTAATATTACTGCAGTAATTACATCTGATACTCACAAAGTGAGTGGTGCCATGTAGCCCCCGCAATTCTCCCCCTAGGGTCTCTCACGCTGGTGAGCAGGGAGGTGTGAGACATGCGGGATCATCACGCTTCCCTGCAAACATGAAAGCATGGCTAGGGCAAGAGCTTCAAGGCAAGGGAGTGGTGTTTAACCCTTGCTCTGCCACTGATTTCCTGTGCGACCTCGGGCAAGTCACTGAAGGATGAATCTAAAAAGGTACTAAGGTCCCTTGAGGGGGAATTAGGCATCTACGATCAAATGCATGTTCCCAACACTGCCGACAGGTCAAGACCTACCCTGCAGCCAACTGCGAGCAGCAAAGCTCTCAGGACATGGGGTACAAACTCCGCTCCCGGCTCCAGCTCAAGAGAGGAGAGGGGGATTCGAGCCAATAGCTCCAACTCTTGGAAAGTGCCCTAAACCACAGGGTGTTTTCCATACCTCCTTCTGAAAAAGTTCCACCTCTCAGAAAATAACTCAAGACTCCCTCAGCGCCATAACACTTACTCGGTGCTGTGACTGCCTAATTGGTGCTCATGTTGCGGAGCAGTAACGGGGTCCGTTAAAATGCACAACAATTGTTCCCTTAACCTTTGCAGGGAGCCAAACTCATCCCTTTAAGAAACACAGTCATCCTGCCATGCTTGGTAGATGATAATCTTAGCCCATGTCTTCCACAAGTAACTGGAACAGGTTGCCCAGAGAGGTGGTGGAGGCCCCATCCCTGGAAACATTCAAGACCAGGTTGGACGGGGCTCTGAGCAACCTGATCTGGTTAAAGGTGTCTCTGCTCCCTGCAGGGGCTTTGGGCTAGATGACCTCTTAGGGGTGCCTTCCAACCCATAACATTCTATGATTCTATGATAACTGAAAAACCACCAAGCCAAGTTTGGTCTTGCAGAGAGAGCACGCGTCTGCCCCTCCAGCAGGCAAACCAGGTGTATTTACGCAGTGGAAGAAGTCATTCATTTCAGCCATTTGTTACAGACCAGCATGGAAAACAGATTTCACACTGATGATTTATAAAGTGCTTTTAGCAGCCCTTAAATAATGAGTTATAACCAGGTACGGACATCCAAAGCCACTGCTGAAAACTCTCTCCTGCTCTTGCTGTGTTATTTATGCTGTGCTGGTTGCAGGAACTCAGCCCCCTGGTCCAGCTCCTTAGCCCAGTGCCAGGATTGACCCGTCTCAGTGCCACAGATGTCTGTTTTCTATTTGGCTGTGGTATTCCCTGCGCAATATTAAAATGTCATCAATTCAGTTTAACAGGCCAAGTAAAGGCCTTAGTCAACCATTTAACAGCTAAGTAAAACATATGGCAAATGCATATCAGTCCAGGGACTGCATTAAAAGTTTAAGGGTTCAATTAAGAGGAATCTTGCTGGTGTGTTCTCAGGAGGTTAGGAAAACAGAAATGCCAAATGTTTCCCCCCCTTGTAGCTGTTAAGCACCAGGCTGAAAACCCCTTGTTAAAGTGGTTTTTGTTAAAGTGCTATTCCAATATGTTAAAAGCACCTCTGTATAATGCTCAGTTAAAACGATTTATTGGGAAAAAAGGAGCCAATATTTTTATGATTTGGGGGGTGTGTGTATTCATAATTTTTGTTGTTGTTGTGCTGCAGTGTCCTACCTGAAACACCCATGTTCATTGTCGCCACCTGAACGCTGAGGCTGGAAGTGCCCAACCCTCCCGCAAGGCAATGCCTGACATCCCAGCGCTCCTGCAGCCAAAAGCTCAGGCACGGAACCAGCTGAACTCGACTTTCAGAGCTGGCCAAAGCCCTGTCTGAAGATGCAGAACCAAGCTGCATGATTACAATCTTTTCCATGGTTCAGCTTCCTTAAGGACATGGTCACCCAGCAGAAAGAACATGTTAATTAAGTAATACATCCCCCACACAGATGTGTCTCTGGTTTCAAGCAGGTATGGACAATATAATGGACTGACAATATTGTTGTAGAATAATAAACATGTCCCAGAACACCTCGGCTTGCAAGAACAGACTCCCAGCTTCCTAGGGTCTAGTACAAGAGAGCCCAGGTGTTGGGTCTCAGACAGTCGGATGTGTCCATCGTACTACCATGGTGGGCATATCCCATAGAGACGATGCAGACACCACCACAAACTTGGCCCAGCGATGTTGAAGGAGCAATGGGATTGCAGCTGTAATCAGGATGCCCCTGAAGTGTAGGACCCCCCTGGGACCCCCAGCTTTCTGCAGCGTCCCTCTTGGTCACCCTGACACCAGAACCCCCCAGCAGCACAGACAGGAGATCAGGTTGAAAGGCAACTCATAAAGAGAGTGCAAAAAAGCAGCAGCTCCTTGGTGGAGCAATTAGATCACAAGACTGGGCTTGCTCCAGAGACAGACGGCACAATAATAGTCACGATTTTTGCTGCCATCGTTATTTATAGGCACAAAAATGTAGATCATTTAGAAACTCGGAGTGAGTTGCCAAACCAGATACAGCAGCTGAAACCACTGCCTAACAGTCAACCGTGTTTTAGGATATTCCCTCCTACAGCAGCAGATATAACCCTGCAGGGCAGCAGCTCTGGGGCAGAAAGATGCAGCTCTGCTGGCACCTGGTCCACACCAGCACACATCAGCCCAAGGCAGGAGGGCAAATTTCAGTATTCATACTGAAAAGAGCAGTGAGGAGCTGAGGTCTGAATCATTGCAGTCAGCAGGCATCTTTTCCCCTACAGATAGGCCCTATTGAATTTGGCCCTAAGGTCCTCAAGCAACAGATGGGACACGGGAGAAAGACGTGATCCCACACTCTGCAAAGGACCCCAGCTGCAGGGAAAGGTGACTGCAACCACCTAGAAAAGATACACATGGGTGGTCCCAGCAGGTTGGGTGTTACAGCCTCCCTTCCCAGGCCTCCCCCCGGCCACGCTGCTCTCCCCTGCCACTCTGATGAAGCTTTCCTTCTTCTGGCCTCTCTTAGCCACTGATGATGCTCAGATCTCACAGCCCCGCTTTTGCACCATGCTCCACCTCTGCTCATAACTGACTGATTTGCAGAGGTCACCTTGTCCCCGTGCCCTCATCTCCCCACCTGGGAAATCATAGAATCACAGAATCGGTTAGGTTGAAAAAGACCCCCAAGATCATCAAGTCCAACCATTAACCTAACCCTGCCATCAAATACCTGTCCC
>NW_009258783.1:1834353-1839513 GCF_000687185.1 Egretta garzetta | reverse complement strand
GGGGGGGGTTGGTTCAGACCGCAAACTGCCAGTGCTTTCATGAGCAGCACAACACTGAAACTGAGCATGGGGACAAATTAATTTTTTTTGTTTGTTTCTTTTCTGTAATTTGCTACAACTAAACCCAAATGTTAAAAAGATTTTTAAACAAAAGCTCTACCGAGAACAGATCAAAGGGCACGGTGTGAAAGCAACCAGTGATTCAGATATTAATGCTTTTTATTAAACAAATAAACCACTCCAATGAATGCCTCGAAGTCTACAAATTATTCTCACAACTATGCAAAACTACTTTATATTTCAGCTTTGAGGCATTGTTTAAAATTTACTCTAGCACTGTTTTCAAGAAAAGTCAGTTTATTTCACCTAAGCGGAGATTTAAGACATCAGGGAGCCATCTGGTGGTTTGATTGCCTTCTAATTAAAATTCATCTCTTGGGCTCTTGACTTCCTCTGATGCTGAGCTAAATTGGCTGGCCCAGAGCATAAATGCAGAGAAATTAAGCATCGCAAGATATGTGAAAGTAAAACTTAAGAAAACAGAATTTCAGATTAGATTTTGCCATTGCTTTGTGAATGTGAGTTGTCCACAAAGCACGGATGATGCATTTGGATTTTTTATATCTTTTTACAAGTTTAGAAGTGGAATAAATTTTCACACACACCCCAATGGAAAAAGAAAAGTAAAGTATTAAGTTAGTTTATGTTGCGTTTCTGTGGAATCAACATTTTGTTTCTTAGAAAGCTTCACCATTTCCCCCATGGCTTCATACATTTTGAAAGAGAAATATAGCTATGGCTTTGGAAATACAGAAAACAAAAAGAAAAAAGAAAGAAAAACCCCAGATACTGAAACTAAGCGTTACTGCTGCTTCAGGCATTCCCCTGGCATTTTTTTCAGGATGGAATCAAAGCCCCATCACCAGTTTCTGGACAGGTACCCACCCTCGAAGCCGCTATGGGAAGAGTGGAGGTCACAGCCTCGCACCACCTCCGGGGGCAGAGGTCTCAAACGAGCAGAAGCTGCGGCTCCGTTTGCTGTTGGATCTAACCGCGTTGGTGCGTGCTAAGTGTGCTGGAGCCCGGCTGCCAAACCGAGCTCCTCCAGGGCTCGACAGAGGAAGGACTTGGTAATTTGGCTGATTAGGTTAGGGCCGAATTGCTCATTGCTGTTCAGAGGCTGGAGCAAATAGCAACAGGCGACTTGGGAAGCTCTTCCCACCCTCAGGGATGGGTGGTAGCTGAGTGGAAGTCTTCATTATGGCAACTTTGGATGTCAACATTTATATTCCAGCTAAGTAATTTTGGATGCTCGGATTCCTCTTGGCACTTGGACCTTATCTCTCTGTTCCTGCATAGATGTGCCCTTATCTCTCCATCCCTGCAGACGTGCCTCTGTGAATTTTATTCCCAAATCTGAACCCCCTAAACAGAAGTTCAGGCAGGGCTAGATAGATTGGATGTGTAATTCCACTTCCATGATAAATCTACTTTCATGATAAATCCTAATCTGGAACAGGGTCACCACTGTCATTACTGGGTTAATCTGACAAACAAATCCATGCTGCTTGGGTTTTTCAACTGTACCAAGACAAGTCAATTGCATAGGTCACATCCGTAACTGTGAAAACCTCCCCTTGGACTATGGAGAAGTGTGAACTAAGAGCAGGGAAAGATGGCGACAAGGCAGTATGTCCCATCCGGGAGGACAGAGTAGGTGCCATTCCCAGAAAAGGCGACTGGAATTACACCTGAGCCTCAGCAAAGTGATGCTGTGCTGCTCTCTAGAAGGCGGCAAAGCCTGAACCCTGGGATGTCAGGGCTTTCCCAGAGCCCAAACACCATCATTAACCTGCCTTGGTTTCCCTGGAAAAAAAACCCAACAAACCCATAGGACCCTGATTTCAGCCTGAATCAGTGCCACCGCTTCCAACACAACGCACAGAGGAGAAAAATTACTCATAAAAACCCCAGCAATTTCTGAAGCTTTGTAGCAAGGGGAGGACAGATGCTGGTTTTGTTTTATACTCTCAGCAGGGACACGGTATGATTCATTGCGAAGACGTTCACCCTTCACCGGTCATTTGGTGTTCCTTCTCCTGTTCCTCAGCCACTTTTTCTACTTGCTTCCAGTATTTTCATCATTTGTATTTCCCCATGATCCCCACAGGAGGAGCCTCAGTACCACTCTAGCAGGCAGCATTTGAGATCACCGAAGAGCTTTTCCGGTTTCACCCGATATACACGGCTATCCTTTCAGTTATTAGCCAGGAAATATTTTTCTTTAAATGACTCGGAAAGAGCATATTGATCAATCTGGAAAGAATTTCAAGGGATATTTTCCACAGACTGAGATGTCTCTAGTCAGAGGCACATGGTGCTTCAGGAGCTATAATTTGAGAATGTGATTCTCAATTCCCTGTGTAGGGGATTATTTATGGGGGCAAAGTTACATCAGAAAGTGTTTGCAGGATCATGTGATGAAATACACCTTTAACAACTTCTCTGCCAGCAAAGTACAGGAGATTTCTGAAGCGTTGAGGAGTAGCTTCATCCTGGAAACAGGCAAAACTAGGTTTTGAAAATTGTGTGTTTCTTTTTGACACCACCGCAAGCTCCTTCTGTGCTCTAAAGGCACGTTTTTCCCCTCCGAATGCTTTCATGTTGCCTTCTGTTTGCCTCATCTATCAGCTCCAGGGCTTGAGAGATCTCTAAGTCTAGAGCAGTGTATAGAATCATAGAATCATAGAATCGTTTAGGTTGGAAAAGACCTTTAAGATCATCAAGCCAAACCATTAACCTAACCCTGCCATCCCACCACTAAACCATGTCCCTAAGCACCTCATCTGCCCAGCTTTTAAATACCTCCAGAGATGGGGACTCGACCCCTTCCCTGGGCAGCCCCTTCCAGTGCTGGACAACCCTTTCAATGAAGAAATTTTTCCTAATGTCCAACCTAAACCTGCCCTGGCACAACTTGAGGCCATTTCCCCTCATCCTATCTCCCATTACCTGGGAGAAGAGACCAACCCCCACCTCCCTACTGCCTCCTGTCAGGCAGTTGTAGAGGGCGATAAGGTCTCCCCTCAACCTCCTCTTCTCCAGGCTGAACACTGCCAGTTGCCTCAGCCTCCCCCATCAGCCTTGGGCTCCAGACCCCTCACCAGCTTCATTGCTCTCCTCCTCCATTGCTAACCTCCCGGCACAGAGCATCACAGCATCCCCCATAGCCAGGCTGGGAGCACAGATGGATCCTTCCCCATCTATGCTCTCAGGTTTTCCAACCAGCAGAGGATGGGACACATCGTTCCACAAATCAGGACCCACCTAGAGCACATACTTGGGCCCAGGATGCTGGGAGATGTTCCAAGGTTCCCACCTTAGATGTGGTGTTTGTGCTAAGAAAAATCTCAGTTGGCCTCTGGTCTCTGTTCCGGCACAGTTCAACTCCATTTCTGTGACTAACATTTGCTGGTAGTAGCAACTGTTGCTGGAGGAACTGCTTCTCAGTGCTCTAAGGCTGGTTAATTAGAAATCTATAGATTGCTATTACATAAGAAATAACAGATCTTTTATTTTTCAGGTGTTTAATTATTAATAAATTAATGAGATGGAAACTGAAGTGCAAGGAAAAATGGTTCTCAGTCTGAAGGAAGTTAATATAAAATCTAAAATGCATTCTCTTCCAGCTTATTAACTTTGAGATTGATGTAATAACCTCAAGAGTTTTTTTTAGTTTGTCTCTTAAGCTTATATCCTGATTTGCACAGAAGTAGTTTCTATATTCAGACTAGATCTTGAAAGAATTTTCTTTTACAAAGTGAATTTTCCTATTTGGGAAAAGAAAACAGAACAATGCCGTTTATAAAATGTGGTAAAACCTGAAGATAAATGTTACTCAGAAAATTCTTATTCTTCTGAGAAGAATCAACCTGAGCCCAGTTTTCCATCACTAAAATACAAAATGTACTTTGCAGAATTTCAGGAGGAAATTCATTTTATATGGCCCATTACTGCTCACGCGTGGCCATACCCAATGCATCTGCAGTATGGGCCAGTTTCTGTTCTGATTTTTTTGGTGTTAGAGGCAGTTTCAAGTTTCAGAAGGCAGAAGTGGGGAGAAAAACTCCTGCACCATTTTGTCCATCAAACTTTGGATCATTTCCTCTGAAGCTGCAGGATTGCCCCCTACATCTCTGTCCTGTTCAGCTTTGGGTGGCAGGTCTGTTGCCACTTTCCTTCTACTTCAACTATTAGGAAAGATTGTCCTGATACTCGTCAGAAAAATGTCCTTTTCTTTCATCCTTTTCTTACTTTCTCACCATTGCTACCATCGGAAGCAGATGTCTTAAAACCAATCCCGCCATGGAAACCTCAGCTTCAGCATCCCTTGGGTGAGTGGCTGTTTCCCAAGGTCTCGCAGCCGGCAGGACCCTTCCCAAATTCTCCTGCTCTTCCTCTGTGCGCTACCGCTGGAGTCACCACTGCTGCTGTAAAATAATCCCCGTCAGGATCTCCTTCTCCTCCTTCTGAGGGCGTATGGAAACCCCATCACTAGTACCAAAATCACAAACACCTCTCTTCTCTGCCACCGGGAAACGCTGAGCTGTTTATGGAGCACATGTTACTCTCTTTTAAAATTCAAAGGAATATGTTAAAATTAACATAACTGAATGTCAGAGGAGAGCATGAGCGCCAAAGTTTTCTTTGGAATTTCTTGCTGAACAGAAGTTTCTGCAGACGGTATTTGCTTTTCCCTGAAAAAAAAAAAAAAAGAATACATCCTTTTCCCCACCTCAGCAAGAGCCTGAATCACAGCTCACCGAGCATATGGAAAAACTCACAGTGACTTCAATGGTTTTGAGCAACGTCCCCCATGCACACGTAAGCCATTAACCTAAACCTCCTGCCAGGCCATAGTTTATCCTAGACTGGGTGCTTGTTGATGTTTCTTCTCCAGAAAGAGAGAGGTTTACAGAGCTGTACTTGCTGTTGCAGGTTAACAGAGCTGCAGAAACCGATCTCCCGGCTTTTTAACACCTGCAGCCGGAGAGAGTGATCAGAAAAGGTCTGTCGCAGTTTTCCAGCAGCAGCCAATTTCTCTCCCCCAGCAGTCTGCACCCACCAGATACTGCGCATAACATGTCCCGTATTAATCAT
>NW_009258783.1:1788943-1834323 GCF_000687185.1 Egretta garzetta | reverse complement strand
TTAAATCTTTTCTGTGCTTCTTGTCACAGATAGTCTCAATATCCTAATGCGTTTTCAAACATCGTGGGTGATGCATGAAACTCCACATTCCCCTGTCAAGCCCTCAAAATAACCGCTCTATACTTAGAAAAGGAAACACCTCTCTGTTTCAGCCACTGGGAAATGCTGAGCTGTTTATGGGGCACACGCTACCGCTTGCAAAACTCGGAGGAATACGCATTTCCTTCTGCTGAAGGCACTTGTAGGTTCTCTCTTTATCAGGGAGATACCTTCACAGAACTCATAGGGATCCATTTACATCAGAGAACTCTATTCCTCCGCCCAATACCTCTCAAATTAGCGAGTGTTTCAAAAATGATTAGGAAAGATGTGGGGAAGGAACAAAAAGACCCATGTTTCTCTCTGGGAAATCGGCTTGAAATGGGTACTGTAAGTAACATATGCAAAAGTCCCTTTTTTGTGTGTGACAGTTTAGTTCAGACCTTGATTGTTTAACTGAATCACTCTCAAACTGCATAGTAAAATAAATGACTGCAGAAGCCTAACTGTACGAGTATAAATACCTTTTTCAACATCTTGAATTTTTAGACAGCGAATCAAAGAGGAACAGAAGGATACAGTCTTATTTTTAATCACTTTCCTACTACTCAAATTATAAGAAACAATGAAATACATCATAAGAGACATCTTGAGATATTCTGGCATGCTGCTGAGCTGAAATTCAATGGCTTGACATGCTTTTTCGGATAATTTAACTTTGAAGTCTTTGCTAATTCTTGTCTGGATTATTGCCGAACATAAGCTTGATTTCAAAGCTCACCCTGTTTGGCTTTGCATCTGAACCGAGAACGACATAAAACATTTGAAGTAGCTCCTGGAGAACTTTTAAAAAGTGTTATTGATGAGAACAGTGTTTGCGTGTGCTGGGATGGCCATGTGAGAGTTGGAGAGCCCACGACACGAGGGCAGAAGGGCGGCAAGGAAGGGAAACGCGTTGGATTCTGCGGTGGAGATTGCACCACCTTGCTTGTTTGCTCTCGGCAGCTCGAATGCGGTGGCTTGGTCCACGCTGAAGACTGAGCCTCCCAACTGCCAACCATCCTAATAAATTCATGGATCCCGGGGGTGTGAGACAGCACACCAACACCTGCCCACCACAATCTTCCAGCATACTCTTCCTCACCCTCATCCATTTTGTTACACTAGGCACAGCCCTTCAGGTTTGCAGCCCTTAGCCTGGGGGTCCTGTCGGTTCTCTCTTCCTCATAAATCTGTTTTTGAGTGTGGACTTTCTCCAGAGACCACCCGCGTGTCTCGCCTTTCCCGCCAGCTCTGACTCAGCCAGTGTAGGACTGTGAGCAGCAATGAGAGGCAGATCCGTGACAGCTTCCTCCCAACATACTCCCTCCTCCCCTCCCTCACCGCCGAGCAGCTCTTCACACCGCCGGGGAAGCACAGGATGCTGCCTCAGTGCCGACTCCTACCCACCAGCTGCCACGCTTAACTTGGGATCGGCGACTGCCTCTGCGCCCCGGTAGGGTAGCAACCAGCCCAGCCTCCAGGACCAGAGGCACCAAGACCATCCCTAAGATCCACCCCCCTCCCTAATCCTGAAATTGGCTCTCAAAGTGGTGGTGAATTTGCTTGAGGATCTGACCATGCAGATCCTATTTCAGGATTTGGGGGTCTCCTTCTGCTGAGAGGGAGATGTAGGACACATCTACAACGCCAACTAAATGAAAGCCAGGAAATGAGCTTAAGCACTCACTTAAGCACCGAATGTCCAAGGACCATGGACCCCCTCCTAGCTCACAACCTGGCTCTGTTTTGGATCATTACAATGAGTTCTCTCTCCAACACCTCCCAGCTTCCCACGCCAGCCATGCAACAACTCATACCCTCAGCGTCACACTATAAAAGTGCTGTTGCGGTGGACTGCAACACAGTCCTTCATGTCCTTTGAGACACTCTGAACTGGGAAAAGCCAAGCAGCACATTGATCATGTGTGAGGGCCATCATGGCACGATCTGGGGCCTCAAGGAGACCAAGGGCCAAGTGCTCTGTGGTGTGGAGGTACCTGAGATGCAGAGCAGACTGGTCATAAGCAGGGTAGGTGCAAGCCTGTCCTAGCTACTTGTCCCAGGGGTCATGAACAAGCCCCTTACCCTCTTTATTTAGCAAACCTGATCCAGCCAGGACTGGGAAGAATTCTTTGATGTGAACATCAGGTTTGGTCCATTCCCACCTTTTCTTTGGGTATTTTATCTGGGAATTTTGTTTGCCAAAGTATTTTTTACTTCCCTAGCTTATCACAAGCACTCTCCCATCCCATGCAATGTTTAAATTGTTTCAATTATTACAGCTCTATCCAGAGGCAAAACCTAATCTTTCACCTATGGGACTGATCCTAGCCAAGTTAGCAGAAAAATTCTGGCTGAATTCAACAACAGCATGTTGTGCCCCTATATGCGAACATGGACACACTCGGTCTCTGCACTCCATGGGGTTGAGAAAGCCTCAGGGAGTGTCAGAGCCGATACCTACTCCTCAGCTGAGCACAGAAAGCAGATCAGTGCTGCTCGCCCCCATCCTCATCCCACTAGCCCTGTTTGTTCTCTGTCTTGCTTCCAGTCCCACCACATAGTCCTTAAAGATCCCTTTGAGGCATTTGGTTCGTACAATAAAAGGAGGAGGACGTTCCTTATTCGAATGTGGAATGAGGTTATCTAACACTCCCAGATAGCTTGATGGTTGTTAATTTTCATCAGCCTGATGCTTAATGCAGTTTTGATAGGGGGGGCAACCTTTGCTCAATGCAGTTGAGCAGATTGGGACAGAAATCACTGGGTCTGTAGGGTTCCAAGATACAAATGTGACCCCTCATCAAACTGACAGTAAGCGCTGGATCATCACAGCCAGAGAATAGTCATGCAGAACAACCGTTCCCTAGTTTTTGAGGGCAAAATCTGCCATTATGGAGCCACATACAAGGTGCTTCCTCTGCATCGCACAGCGTGTGTGGTTGCTTGCGCTGGTCATTTGAGAGATGATCTTCCTAGAAGTACTACAGCCTTTAAACCCTTAAGCGATTAGTATCAGGCTGAAGTTATCTACCTAGGGCTTTCAACCAATCTATCCAACCATGTGTAAGTCATTCACCAAATTGCTTGTAACCCAACTGAGAAGGAGCAGATTTCAGGGGAAATAAAGCACACGCAGCTCAAAATAGCAATCAAAATAGCCAAAGCTGGACTTCACAGTTCTCCAGATCAGTTTGGGGCATAATTGTTGGGTCTGGTGGGTCTGTAGTTTCTGTCCTGTATGCACCCTACAACTCCACCAATGTGTGGTACCACTTTTCAACATCACCTTCATTTATTTTTGCCCTGTGACACAACTATAAACAACTTCCTTGCAAAAAAACATATCCAGGGGATTATGAATCCTGATGATAATCTATGATTAATGAGATTGTGGGAGTAGGTCTTTTTTCCTGGACAGTTACAGTTTTACGTGTTCCTTTGACCTAATAATGCACACGGTAGAAACAAGTCTACTCACTATGCCTCAGATTTGTAAAGGACTCATTGAAATGATAAGTGAAATGTTTAGAAAACTGCTGGAAAAAATAAAGCCATCAAAATCTCAGTTAATTAGATTTAGCTAAGTAACCGCAGGAGTAACTGAATTAGCCTATTTTCTTGCTGTAGGTAAAGATTAAAAAGTATTCAATTTATAGCCGTTTTCAAGTTGCTAAGGATTATGAGAACAATGCACTCTATTTTCAGCTCACCAAGGAGAGTGAATCAAATGCAAGACCCCAATCTTTCAAAAACAGTCCTTCAGATGATTCATCTGCAGAAGTCTGGCTGGAACGCCCTGTGTGGCCTGACACCATCGCATTGCCTCTCTGCGGGAGCCAAGGCAAAGTCCTCACCACACACCCAGACAAGTAATTAAGAGGCTGGGCTTAAAAGGGGAATCTTGTTTATGCCATGTATGACAGAAGAACTCCAAGAACAGGCAGATCTGTGGTCCAGCCAGGGTGCAAAAGCTTCGCTCTGGTGAAGTAAATAACTGGTAAAGGAACTTTGGACAAGTCTTGTTATGTCAAATTTAGCTGCTGGTGTTGGTTTAATTTTGGTTCTGTGTGTCTAAAATAGGGCATTCCTATTACAAATTTTATTATCTGTTATTTATCTCTATAGGGAGGCAAAGAAGGAGAGGCAGGGGGCTGTCCTCTATGTAAAAAAGTTTGATTGATTGCACAGAGCTGTCTTTGAAAACCAGTGATGAACAGGCCAAGCCCAAAAAGGAAACCTCATGGTTGGTGTTTACTACAGACAGCCTGATCAAAAGGAGGATGTTGATGAAGCATTCTTACTTCAACTATAGGATGCACCATGCTCACAGGCTCTGATCCTTGCCAGGGAACTTCAACCCCTCTGCTGCAAAAGCAGCCAGTAAGCTGGAAGCACTCCAGGAGACTCTTGGAGTGCTTTGAGGATAATTTTTTAATCCAGGTCATAGACAGTCCAACCAAAGGAGAAATGTTACTGGACCTGTTGCTCACCAACACAGATTGACTTGGGGGTACTGGTGGATGAAAAGCTGGACATTAGCCAGCAATTATGTGCTTGCAGCCCAGAAAGCCAACCAGTATCCTGGGCTGCATCCCTAGCAGCGTGGCCAGAAGGGCGAGGGAGGGGATTCTGCCCCTCTACTCCACTCTGGTGAGACCCCACCTGCAGCGCTGCATCCAGCTCTGGGGCCCTTAGCACAGGAAAGACATGGACCTGTTGGAGCGGGGCCAGAGGAGGCCACAACAATGGTCAGAGGGCTGGAAAACCTCTCCTTTGATGAAAGGCTGAGAGAGTGGGGTTGGTTAGCCTCCAGAAGAGAAGGCTTCAGGGACAACTTACTGAGGCCTTTCAATATATAAAGAGGGCTTATTGGAAAGATGGAGAGAGACGGCCTGTAGTGACAGGACAAGGGGCAACAGTTTTAAACTGACAAAGGGTAGGTTGGACGTAAGGAAGAAATTCTTTACAATGAGGGTGGTGAGACACTGGCACAGGTTTCCCAGAGCAGCTGTGGATGCCCCATCATTGGAGGTGTTCAAGGTCAGGTTGGATAGGGCTTTGAGCAACCTGACCTAGTGCAAGATGCCCCTGCCCAATGCCAGGGGGGATTGGACTAGATAGTCCTTAAAGGGTCCGTTCTGACCCAAACCGTTGTGTGATTCTATGATTTATCAGAAAATAAAGTTTTAAAATTTTCAAAAGAAATTCCAAACATACCACCAGAAGTAAAACCTTATAAGCAATTGTCTTTGCTTTCCATCTCTCTGGATCAATGAGCTTCACAAGGCAAAGGCTCCACAGGTTAATTGTACAAGATAGAGCTGCCCTGGAATCTGATGCTATCTACTGAGTGAGAATTCAGTGTGAAGGGAAGTGGGATACCTTATGTTTTAGGAATTTCTCTGAAAAACATAAACAATGCTGAATTCTCCAAAATGGCTCATTGCATGAGAAGGACCGCACTGGAAAGGAAATATGCTTTCTGAAAGCCAAGTTAATATTCACATTCTAAAGGGCACTTGTGTGTTCAGACTGAAAAAAATAAAAGACTATTTTACGCATTCAAAGTCCAAATAGAACAAAACCAGTACATATTTCCTTTGCCTTGCAAATAACTACTCAACAGGACCAGGACCCGGAGGCCATGAATATAATTTACTACCAAGAGGCTATAGATTAAGTAAACAGCAAGAAAGTAAATTCGGCACTAACAGCCACGTGGCGTGGTTTATGCATGACTGAACATACACAAGAGAGTGTCTTGAAGACAGAGTCAATCCTCCTGCTGCTAGTTCAGGTTGCCTCTCCCATTCTTCTTCTCCTTGTCCTGCATTTGGGAGAGACCTAATCACCATGCAGAGGTGCACCTGCGGCTAAATAAGAGCTGACATCCCCATGTGGGAATTGGGTTGCAGAATATAACTGCAAACTACTTCTATAACCCTCATGTTCATGCCAGTGGTGAGACTGTGGACAGACTGAGGTTTGAATTGTGTCACAAAGCTTCTCCAGGCAGAAGCTCTTTCTGCAGTGATTTGTGCCACACGGTGATGGACAACAGTACCAGCACCAGACCAACAACACTTAATGGATAAACTGATGTGTCCTGCTCTGATATCTAAAAAGTCAAACCAGAAGAATTCATCTAACTGCTTTGCTTTTCTTTTTTCAATGGATATTTGATGACAATGCCCTTTTTTTTTTTTTGCAGAGAGATTCAGGCTAGCTATTCTGAGAAACCCTTCAAAATCAAACTAAACTAGCCTTTAAGCAATTTCACTGTGCCAAAAACTTGTACTTTAGGTGTCTGCATGATATATTTGCTTGAGGCACTTACATGCCTAAACTGATATTATTATCTCAAAACTTCATAGATTTTAACATGTTTATCATCACAGCACTCACACATGGCAGAAAGGGCTGATATTCCCGCTTCCCAAAGGAGGAGCAGAGGGATGGAGGTTGTGCCTGGTCTATCCCCGAATGGGAACAGGGCACTGCCCAGCATTGCCCATGCTGTCAGGGCCACTGACTTGCTCCCCTGGGCCAGTTCACCGTGAGCCAGCCATCCTCCTGGCCACTGCCCAGACACAGCGCAGCGGATGGATAGCACTGGCTGTGGAGTCTCCTTCTCTGGAGATATTCAAAGCCTGCCTGGATGACGTCCTGTGCAACCTACTCTGGGTGACCCTGCTTTAGCAGGGGAGTTGGACTGGATGAGCTCCCAAGGTCCCTTCCAACCTCTGCCTTTCTGCAATTATGTGTGATTCTGTGATACAGACTTTTTTATTTACTAATGTAGAGGTAGTCAAAAAGGTCATTCATATCCACCCCCCCGTAGTGGGAATAAGATGCCCGAGCACACCCAGACAACTTTCCCAGCAGTGTTGGTGGGTTTGAATGCCTATATATCAAGTTTAAGGCTCTCATGCCCCCAAGAATTCTCCTCCAAAAGCCCTTTCTGGTGTTTATTATTGAGGCCAATAAATATTTCAAACACAGAGATGATTACTAGTTATCTTCCTCGTTATTGCAATGCGTCCTGGGGCATCCATCACTTTGAGCTCACTCCTTTGCATGTGAACATGAGAGAGATGGGGAAGAGACCAGGTGTGGCTTTCTTTCTGACCTGGAGGGAACCTGGGCACACTGGGGATTCCCAAATCACACACCCCACCTTGTCCCCACGGAGATCCGGGCACACTGCACTCCCGCTGCACAGGGGGAGCACGAGTCATGGTCCCCAAAGTCGGGGGAGGTGATGGAGCCAGCCCACTGTACCCTGTGCTTTTGGCACATCGCTCCTTCATCCTCACATTTGCGATAACAATTTCCACCTACCTGCAGCTTAAAGAAGTGGATATTAAAATTTAGGATACTGCTGTACAGTTTTTATCCAGCCTGGGTTTAAACTGCTGGTTTATGGCTCTCCCTTACCAAGTTTTAATTGATGCCTCTTTTTGTTCCCCTTCATCACTGGCAAGATGCATTTGGCTGCATCCACATATATGCACGGTAGGCGAAATCCTGGCTTTATGTAAGAGGATTTTTAACTTGAGATGTCATACCTCTGCTGCTTTAGATTTCCACACATCTAGACCATAAGGATAAATAAATCTGTGCAATGATGACGGCCATCGCCAGTCATGCTATTACACGGAGTCACCAGGCAGCCTGGGCTATGTTCTGTTCAGATTTCTGCACAGATGTGGATGGGATGGAGGGATAAAGCCATTGCACAGATACTGTACAGCATGGGGTACCTAGGGAAACACCCAAGGGGATGAAGGTATACCTGAATATGTTTTTCAGAATAGTCAATATGTCCCAGCAAACAAACCCATTCACTTTTCTCATTCCCAGATGGACCACAGCGCTCCTTGGTGGACAAGGCCAGAGGCCAGGTTCCAGTACTCATTATTTTTTTACAACTTACTGCACAAACGAGTGGCATTGACTTGAGGAAAAAAAAAAATCCAAAGCCAATTAATCCTATCCAGAATTAATTAGGAAGGTATTCCCTTTCCATGGGCAGGGAAATTACAAGACAAAATGACCTGAGACCACAATGTAAATCAATGACAGAGTACATCAAGAGCTCAAGACTTTCAGACCTGTGTGCTCTAACCACAAAAACGTCCTTGCAAGACTCTGGAGAGCAGAAGCCTCTGGTTCCTGTTACACATTGCTGGTAAACAGGCTGGAATATTTTTCCATAGATAAAGAGTCCTGTCCCTGACCCACTCTGCACTGCGACATTTTTTAGCTTACAGAAGAACATTGCAATTCCTCTAACAGAATACGCTCAGTCTTCCCAGCACATCAGAGACAGTCTAATGAGCACCTACCACGGCGATACTGTGTCTGCTTCCACTTTTTGTACCATATGGCTCAGCTTCTGCTTTCCCCTCCTCTTCCGAGCTGTGAGCTGTCTTCTCTGCCACTGGCCCTGTGGTGGCAGCAGGAGCCCCTGCTCCGGGGGCTGCGCCGGCAGCGCACACAGCGGCGTACCGAAATTTAGAGCCAGGCAATCCTTCCTGACTAATTAACATCCAGCGGGTATTTGCAGTGGTCCTTCACGATGTTAGAGGCACATCATTGTGTCATTTGCCTTGCCAGAGGGTGCCAAGCAACAGGAAAAGCAACCAAGCAATAAAATACACCTGCGCCTGCCTCCCGCCAGCATCCAAGGGGTTGTAACCTACAGACCGGCTTTAGGTGACCTATCACAGATTATGAGATGGGTATCAAATCCAGTCCCCTCTGGGATGCCTCTGGCACACTATGCTGCCGCGGTACATCTGCCTGTGTGATGCCAGCAGTGTGCCCAGGTGGCCAAGAAGGCCAATGGCATCCTGGCTCGTATCAGGAAAAGTGTGGCCAGCAGGAGCAGGGAAGTGATCGTGCCCCTGTACTCAGCACTGGTGAGGCCGCACCTTGAGTACTGTGTTCAGTGTTGGGCCCCTCACTACAGGAAAGGTGTTGCGTTGCTGGAACTTGTCCAGAGAAGGGCAACAAAGCTGGTGAGGGGTCTGGAGCCCAAGGCTGATGGGGAGAGGCTGAGGGAACTAGGGTTGTTCAGCCTGGAGAAGAGGAGGCTGAGGGGAGACCTTATCGCCCTCTACAACTGCCTGACAGGAGGGGGTAGTGAGGTGGGGGTCGGTCTCTTCTCCCAGGTAATGGGTGATGGGACGAGGGGAAATGGCCTCAAGTTGGGCCACAGGAGGTTTAGGTTGGACATTAGGAAAAATTTTTTCACTGAAAGGGTTGTCAAACATTGGAATGGGCTGCCCAGGGAAGAGGTTGAGTCCCCATCCCTGGCAGACAGGAAAAGCTGGGCAGACGAGGTGCTTAGGGATATGGTTAGTGGTGGGATGACAGGGTTAGGTTAACGGTTGGGCTTGATGATCTTAAAGGTCTTTTTCAACCTAAAGGATTCTATGAGGGAAACCTGTAGCAAAACACGTGGTGCAGGAGCACACCTTGGATGAAGATGTGCGCAAGTGGAGTGGGCTGAGAGCAGATGTGCGGTCAGGAAAGAAGCTCAGTCACCGGTGATAACCTATTAAATGACTATCACCTGGTCACATTTAACATCATACTCCAAGAAAAAGGATATTCAGGCCAGAGAGCAGCTCTTGATCTTCAGCTAAATGCACAGACAGAGGCTATGTCAAGTTTTGTTGGGTTTTTTTCTTTTCCTTCCCCTTTGTTTTTCTGCCGGTGCTGTTGTGCAAACAGTTGCCTTTTTGCACTAAAATTTTGAACATACACAGCCATGAGTGCCCTAGAAAATTTCTTGAGTTAATTCAGCTCAGGTAGGGTCAGAGTTAAGGGAGAGACTGTTCCAAAGCCTCCCTCTCCAGCTTCGTGGGAAGTGTTGCCAGCAGCAGCCCTGGCTGCTCCTGCCTGCTCCTGCCTGCAGGCAGCACTCCTCACTCCCACTCTGAGATAAGCTAAATGCCCATACACAGCACAGAAATGATCTCTCCCCAAAATGTTCCCATATGCTGTTCTTGGGAGCTGCTGTGGCTCTCCTGAGAGTGGCCACATCTCAAGAGTGAGGAAAGGGACTCCAGCTAAAACCACGTTAAGCTCCTGGGAGAATTGAGTGTCAGATAAAATGCCCTTCACCAGGAAATTTGCTTTTTAAAATATATTTCATCTGGTGTAAAGTATGACCCAATCTTCAGTGACAGAAATCTAACCTACATTTCCCTCACTGCCCTTCAAACCAGGCAAGATAGCACCAATGTGAAGCAAACCCTTTATCCAGCAAATCCAGACGCTAAACCTTCTGAAAAGAGCAGATTTAAAAGCTTCTGGCACAGAGTTTCCAGCTCCAAGAAGCTAAACATCAGAAGCACTTTCTGCAAACGGTCCTGCCCCATGCTTACAGGGAAACAAGCGTTAATTGATGGAAAAGAGCCTGGGCTGCGATGAGAGAACTATTCCCGTGGATAAGCCCGGTGAGCAATCAAAGGGAGGTAATTTCCCTCTTCTCTGCTCAGTATTGCTTAATTGTGTTTACACATCTCCTGTCCAGTGGCACTGGGTAATATTTTGCAACAGAGTGACCAGGAAATTTAGGTCTGAGTATATATGACACCTTTGAAAAGACAAGAGGCTTCATAATGATGGCAGGATGGATGCTTGGCTCTTTCCTCCTGAAGGAATAACCACTTTTCTGGAGCTGTAAGAGACTCAGGGCGGAGTTTTAATGGCAAAAACCCTAAAGCAGAGATGAATAGTTGGATGAATTTCATTTTGCTAACTGGCTTTTAAAGTTAAGAACGCCAACCCCAGTTTTTAGTAATGCCACCTCTCTGTATGCTTACATAGGTCTTAAAGTCTCCTCTCTCTTTCAGTGGATTTCAAATTGTATTTCTGACTTCTTTTTCATTACAATGCATTTTGCGGAGGGTTATCTTCTTTCCTCAGGGACATATGGACATGGCTCCACTATGTCTCACCCAAGGATGTCAGTGCTCCTTAAGAGCATCATCAATTAGGAGTGAAGAAAATAGAATTACAGAGAAGTTAAATGCTACTAACCAACAGAATAACCAGGCAGAATAAACACCAAACTCCTCCAGACCATCGTCAGTACTCCAGTACAGAAAGCCTTTTACAGCTAAGCCAGGAGCACACAGCCCCTACTGGGAATTTTGTCTCGGAGAAGAAGGGAAAAGACAACATAAGCATTTGGGTCTCTGAACACACTTTTCCTCCAATTTAAGGGAAAAAATGGCCTTTACAGGCTAAGATATAACCATGTGGCATGAATCAGAATAAAATGAGCGCATGTTCTATAAATGCATCAGAGAAAGCTTCACCAGCAGCAGTATTTTCTTTTTCTATAAAATGCTTAAAAAGTAAAAGTTTGGCTAGAGCAGACCTAACCACTATTTCAGAAAAAAATTAAGAACGCCAAACCCTCCAGACTTATTTTCCATTGAATAATTTTCCAGGGAGAATGTTTAAAGCAGAAAACTGTGGCAAGAACTCCTGTAGTCCTATGAAAACAGTTTCTGTAAGAAGAGGTAATCACAACACTACAAAAGGAAGTCAAAACAGGATCTCAAACAGCAACCTGTATTTCCATTAAAAATTCGAGGTTTTCAGAGTCCTGGTCCCCAGACCAGCCACAGAAAACTATATGAATCTCCCTGGCTTTAAAAATAGGCCCTATGTAGAGTCTTTGGGGCAAGTACCAGATCAAGTGTAAATCAAGAGATCTTCTCTTTCAGCATGAATATAGAATCATAGAATCACTTTGGTTGGAAAAGACCTTTGAGATCATCGAGTCCAACCTTTAACCTAACCCTGCCATCCCACCACTAAACCATGTCCCTAAGCACCTCATCTATCCTTCTTTTAAATACCTCCAGGGATGGGGTCTTGACCACCTCCCTGGCCAGCCCATTTCAGAGCCTGACAACCCTTTCGGTGAAGAAGTTTTTCGTAATGTCTAGCCTAATCCACTCTGGTGCAACTTCAAACCATTCCCCCTCGTCCTATCATCTGTTACCTGGGAGAAGAGACCGACCCCCACCTCACTACCCCCTCCTTTCAGGTGGTTGTAGAGGGCAATCAGGTCTCCCCTCAGCCTCCTCTTCTCCAGACTAAATAACACCAGTGCCCTCAGCCGCTCCTCGTAAGACTTGTGCTCCAGACCCCTCATGGTAACGCTTCATCATCACCTTGCGTTAATGGGTTCTTCTCTAGAAGTTGTACAGAGAGTCTCTTCATAATACAATAAAAATATAACTGCAACTTAGTGCAATGCTGACTCTGGAGCCGCATACAGAGACTTGAATGGAGAACCTGACTACACTGCCTAGACCAGAGGTCAGAGCTGAGACGTGAGCACACTTGGGACATTCAGCCTATTTTTTTTTTTCACAAAATCATTACATGTCTTCTGGTAGGCACTGACTGAGCCTACTACTGTCCCCTTTGCCACAGTCTGTACAACTTTCCTCCAGAAGAAAACTCAAGAGGGAAACCCAACTTTTAATAATGGCTTCACCATGTAAAAGAACGGACTTGTGAATGCCAATGTTAATTTTGCATCTTGCTTCAATGCCGTGTTATTTCACTTCAAAGCTTTCCAGGTTGTTACAAAAGTCCTTTTCTGTTTAAATGAGTGTAACCATTTAATCAGAATGCCTCCACATTGTGCCTGAGAGGGATCCTACCATATCATAATGAATTCTCATACTGTGGCATATATGGATTTAACATTTATTATCCGCCTTTCTGTAAAGCCCCTTCCTCCTGAAGCCGACACCAGCTATTTAATTGATTTTAGTGCACCACAGCGTAAATTACCAAGTACTGAAAGATGCAGAACTAAATGTAAAAGACTCATTCACTGACTACGTGAACATCAAGTAACCAGCAATGACACTTCTGGGCAAGGCATGAAAGGAAGGAGATGGTTATCCAAAGCCAACAAAATGGAGAGAAAATTGCTAGGGCTCTAAATAGCCACCTGCCTGCTGTTCGGAGAGAAAGGCCTTGCTTCTGCTCCCAGGGAAGCAGTGATATTATACAGGATTACTGGCAGATATATATTGCTGCCCTATGAATTGCCTCTACCAAACCAAGCTATACAACACAGGCACATATGCCCCCGTGCCCAGCTGCAGCAGGGAACCCTAACTGGGGAGTTAGCCAGGGAACCGCTCGTGGGCTGAAGGAAGAAACTCAAGTCGATGCTGCCAAAATTTATTGCTGTAAAAAACCCAATCAAGGCAAATACTCTCACCCCAAGGATTTGGTATCGGCCCTTGCAGGGGACCAGACATTACATCAAATAACCCACAGAAAGTACTTGTTTACTGTACTCACCAGTATAGGGAAATAATCAGGTACGCTTGTCTGATTTATGAGCCCTTCAAATCTTTCTGTAACTTTAAAGAATAATACCTTAGGACACGGTTTATTTGGAATTTTGGCCAAACCTCTTGTTTTTTCTTATTGACAACAGCAGCTTTGCAACAACAGATAAAGTAAAAATCCATTTTCATCTGAGCTGTTCACATTTCTGTAAAAGCAAACAACATTATAATGCTGCCTGTTCAATGAAAATGTGGAAATGTGTCTCCATTATCTCTTTATTCCCAAGGCTACTGGGAAAAAAAAAATCACTCTCCATCAGATGTGCTTTGAATAAAAGAAAACCCTCAGCGTTGCCTTGCTAATGAGTTCATCCTGGGACACTTAAGGCTAAGCTAACAATAACGAGTGCAAGCTTAGGAGCAAGGATGTTGACAACTGTCTACACCTGTTGAAGGTGGCTGCCTACAAGTGGGTTTGGAAAGTCTTTTATAGTCCCCAACATGAAGAAGATTCTCACCATTCCTGTCTTACTGTAGGAAGGCTGGACTGATGCCCATGGACTCTAAAACGCCTGCTCCTAGCCACGGCTGAAGCTCTTACACATAAAACAATGCAAGGAAGCCACAGGGCTGCCGTTCAGTGCCGTTCCCAGGAGAAGATGCTGTGTTTGGAGGGGACATGAGGAGTAGGAGCTGCAGAAAGTCCTGCCATAGTCAGAAAAAAGCAGAAGAAAAAACAAAGTACTAAGGTCAGCTAGGACCATCCAACAAGCACATATGCCACTTTTGGGATCATACACAACCCACACAATTACAGCTGTCTAAAAGTCATCCTGGAGATCACTCTGTGGTCTATTAATCCGTTACCAACAAATCTGCCCATGCCCTGATCTCTACCCCAAAATTAATCTTTCCTAGTCTGCTTATAACCTCTCAGCCACTGGAAAAGGGGAGCTACTCCTTCGTACTGAACACTCACCAGCGTCACCCAACTGATGTAATTTTTCCCCAAAGCGCAAGATGTGAAATTGATGCTGGATTAGTAACCACTACCCAGTTCCCAGGGGCATAATGCCAGGGTTCAGTTTATTACGTGGTCAGCAGCTTGAAAAGCTCTAGTGGGAAAGTACTGAAGTACAGGAAGATTAACTCCTTTAGCGTTTTACCAGGGTGACCCATGTTGTTCAGTCGATATGCCTCTGAAGATAAGGCATGATTTTTTTAAGATATCTTTTTTTTGACCTATACTGATAGACCGTGCTCTGGCTGCATTAACCACTAGAAATGGGCTGCAACCGAAACCTGTATTGCACATGCCCAAATAATAAGGACAATTTCAAAAATCTGACATCCCAGTTCTGCACTTTGGGCCCACGTCTGCAATATGTCCATGCTGAAGGCTGTGATGGGCCCAGGATTCATTTCCCTGAGCGCTTCTCCCACGATCACAGTCTGATGCTCCCAGTCGTGTCACACATGCTCAACCCTGTTGCTGCTGTCCCACTTTGCTTTCCACATTCACCAGCTGGATCCATCCCTGGAGAGCTCAGCCTTCTACAGCACCCTCCC
This sequence comes from Egretta garzetta, assembly GCF_000687185.1. NCBI lineage: Eukaryota > Metazoa > Chordata > Aves > Pelecaniformes > Ardeidae > Egretta > Egretta garzetta. The sequence continues at coordinate 1,819,324 of NW_009258783.1, read as the reverse complement.
CCCAGTTCAAAAAGCTCTTGTCCATAGAAGCAGCAGAAGACTTTTTTCAACCACAGGGTGTGGTTAGTGCCATTTCTTGTTCCACTGCAGACTCGTGAAGGCTGCTTTGCCCAAATCACTGCAGTTTCACTCCACAAGCTGTGAGGAAATGAAGTCTTGCCTAACTAGAGCCTCTAAGTCTCTGTTCAGCTGTGTCAAAGTCCAAGCAAAGCTCCCCCGACGCCTCGCAGGCTCCTTCCTGGCATGCCCAGATGTGCGTCAGCCTTTCTGGTGCTGTAGTTCTTAAGTAGCATTTGCTCCAAAAAAAACCAAAACCAAGTGAACAACTTATCCATAATGGATTAATATGAAATTCATGTATATTTGCTTGACTGGGAATTGGGAACAGGTCTTTCCCTGGCCCATACATTAAGTGTCCTAGCCAATAAACTCCATGAGAACCATCTGCCACATACATCTACCATGCATTTTATTCCCATGCAGCGTGAAGATGTGCTGGAAGCATGGGATCCCAGGCTTTTGACATAGACCCAGTGTATTTGCTTAGGGACATGGTTTAGTGGTGGGATGGTAGGGTTAAGTTAATGGTTGGACTTGATTATCTTAAAGCTCTTTTCTGACCTAAATGATTCTATGATTCTATGATTTTCAGTGGGTGCTGGGCACTACTTTGGGCTGGCAGAGTCTATGGGCGTGCAGCTGATCTCCTATGCTGTACCACGAAACGAACTGAATCCCCTGGCCCACACTGGTCATCAGCTCCAGTGTTCTTCATTACTGGTGGTGTTTCTCCTGGTAACCATTACTGTTATTACTAATAATGGTAACAACGCCATCCACGGAAAAAGGTGATGCTGAGGGCCTTCTCTCAGGTGCATGGACACAAGTATTTTCTTCTGCTAAAGGACACATCTCGCTTTTATCATTCATATAAATTCCATTGTGAATGCAGAGATATTTCCTTCTGTCTTTTGCATAATGTTTTACAGGCACAAAAAAACCCCAACTACGGGAATAAATCTCATAGAAGTAATGTGGTGCAGCAGATCTATGTTTTGCTTTAATTAGCATCCTGATGCGATAGCGGCTTGGCGTGTGTATCGCTGTTTCATAACACAGTGCGTCCTTGCTAGACTCCTTAAGGAACCTGGCAAACACGACACTTCCCTCCATTGTCTGTTGTTTTTCTTGGAGCCTGAATATTTTCTTTGAAATGTCACTTGCACAGCCTGTCCATGCTTGGCTGCTCTCGGAGTGCGCTCAAGCATCGGGCTTTCAAAAAACAAAGGGAATTTGGCACTTAATCATGGCTTAGCACTCCGCTTGCTTATTTGCAAAACATACAGGTGAAAGGCAAAATCACAAGCAGTGTAGTTCCAGTAATAATAAAAACTTCTGCGGGTTTTACCACAGGTAGGTACCTGCCTGTTTGAGCTGCCTCCCAAGGCGTTACAGGGTTATAAGGCGCTTGCATGGGGTGGGGAAGAGCTGATGAACAGCAGGACTGGGATGCTGGGACTCAAAGCTTGCAAACTTCTGGGCAGGGCTCTCCTCGGTGCATGACTTGCACCCGGCAGGAAGGAGCTCCTGTCATCTTGGCTTTTCGGTGATGGAAATCATCTGAATAATTCAGCAGAGTTAAGATGCCAAGCTGGAAAAACCCCAAGGTCAGGGGTTTAGGCTCAGTTTGGGCTGGGTTTTTTTGCAAAGGTAGGGAGAAGCATTTCGGGGTTGAGTGAACTGGGCTGCTCACCCTAAAAGCTTGCTCTGAGCAGAGACGTCGAAGCCTGGAAAGACCTCATGCAGGGGAAAGGCTCGGGTTTCCTTGGAGAATCAGAAACACCAGCTGACAGGATCCAGGTAAAGCAGCCCTCCTGCCAAGAGGATCAGACCCGCTCTTTGGGAGCACAGCCCCGCAAAGAGGTGGAAAGCTACACTAGGCTTGGTGGTAGGGTTTTAGCTTTCTTTAACTAGGTCCTGGCATTAATAGGAATTCCTCTGGATTTGGCACTATTCTTGACTGCGGAAAAAAAGTGCAGAGAAACTCAGAGGTGGGTGTTCAAGTTCGATCATTACTGACCTAGCTACGTGCTTTGCAGGGCCTGCTCCTGTAACCTTTCCCCATTTGAACAGTCTCCTTACCTTCAAGAGGAATTAGAGAAATCAGACTTCCAGCATAGCAGGTTAAAATTGCAGCCTGGAAGACTTACTTATGAGGAAATGCTCCGTTCCTGTAAGGACGTTAAGTGGTGGTGTTGATTCCCTGGGGAGCGCGTGACTGGAGATTTTTAAGAACAGGTTAGAAAAACATCTGCTAAGGCTGATCAGCCAGTACAGGCAGCATATCCTGCCCTGGGACAGGCACATGAATTCCAGAAGTTTTGTTAGACCTACTTTTAGCTTGTGTTCCAAAGGCAGTGAGGCAATGGCTCTCCAGCCCAGTTTGCCAGCCCTTAGAAACTTCTGACCCATTGGGTGAACTTCAACCAACTTCGACAGAAGAGTAGCGACAGCAAAAATATTAAGTTCCTGCATATTTTGAGCAAATACAGATGAATAAAGGAGAACAAGGCAATTAATATCTTCATAGATTTTTAACATAGCCCCATATCCTTTCGGAGAGGCAACAGCCCCAGGTCCTGTGGGGCGGTAACCAGAGCGGGTGCGCTCAGATCTGCAGGAAAACAAACTTTGCTGTTTCACGCTTCGACGCAGGTGAACAATACAGATGAAGTCAGAGTCGAGCTTTGGGAATCTGCTCCGACCTGCCCAGGCAGCACGTACAGAAACAGCATTTGCATATGGTCCCGGTAACACTCAGACAGAAAAAAAAAGTGTTTATGTAAATCCATTTTTACGCATGATTTTCCAGCATGTAGAAAATGAATCATCAATACCCAAAGAGGCCAATTATGCCAATGAAATATTAGTATCTGACAATACTAACCACAACAGGTTATTGGGATATTTCCCTGTACTGATGAGGTGAACTACGGCAGATAGTTTAGAAGTTATCATAGGGTAATTCTTGCCAAGTGGCACCAGCAGCAACCAAAAATCTGGTAAGAGTTCACTACCAGTTTACTGTCATACTGAGACACAGTTCAATAAAACTTTTATTTCCCCCCATCTTCTACAATATCCTCCAGGGAAATCTCACCCAGCATCCAGAAGGAATGAGACTTTCAGAGTATTTTAGTGTTTGTCTTTGTTGCCTGCCTAGGTCTTAATGGTACTATAGGAAATCCAAGTTTGGGAAGGAGCAGGTGCTTTCTTGCTTTGAAAGCACATAATCCTAATGGAAATATGACAAAATCTAAATGCTCTACAGTACTTTTCTATAGTGCCTGCAAAATTTTAGCAGAATCATCACAGGAGAGGCAGCAATTATCCTACATCTGTATTCTGCTTTGAAGCTGCACCAGTAACTCCACCTCATACCAAAGCTGAGCAATACTGCTTGGAGCAAAAGACAGCGCGGAGTTGTCCATAACCGTGCCAAACTTAGAGTCATCAGTTTGGAATATCCTGGATTTGGGGAAAATAAATAAAGAAAAAATGGCCCAGTCATTTCTAAGGAACAGGTTAACACTTTAAGACAGCACATGAAATTCTGAGCTGTCAATCTGGGGATCTCCAAGCTGGACTTGGGTCTACCTCGCACTAAGAGGATTGTGACATTTTGAACAGTTTCATTATGGCTTGTACACAATATATGTAAAAACAGGGTGGTGAAACCAAAGCCAGAGATCAGATTTCCCCATGAACGTGCCAGGAGACACACAGGACAGATTCACCAACAGCTACATAACCCTGGGAAGAGCTCCCAGAGGGACCGTCAGGAATAAATTGTCAAGTAGACACAAACAGCCACCTCTTTGCCTCCCTTCCTACCAACTCCAGCCCACACGCCACCACCTGCGCTTGTCCCTATCTTTGACAGAATAAATGAGGTGCAATATTTATCCTTTAACTTGCCCTGTTAACGAGCATGGCTTTTAAGTAAAAGTAGACATACCAGAAGGCAAGCGTACATAGGGAGACTTGGTCTCCCTGCAAAAGCCTTCTCCCTCAGAGGTGCGGTGAGATGCTCAGGACTGTACTGTGGATTTTCCACAACATTGCAAGGAGTGTTCTGAAGGCTGTCCATGCAACAAAAAAAACTCCCTTGGGAAATATCACTTAGCGCCCACTTAATGAGCAATGAGCCAGGGAGAAGGGTGTATGGATTTGAGATTTGTTGTGCCCATGATGCTGATCTTTGAGTGCCCCTAATTTTACACACACACACCCTTTTTTTTTTTAACCTAAATGCTACTTCCTGAAAGCTGCTTGATCAGAACCTCTCCTATTTCATATCAAACCCCAATTTTAAGTGTAGGCAACTATTACCTTCTTTGGGAGAACTACACAAAAATGAGAAGCTAAAAAACCCACAAGGAATCTAATAATAAATAGGGCAGAGATGTAAACAAACAGATACCTCATGCCGTGCAATGCTTCGCAGCTATTGTATCAATAAGTTGGTGTTACCTTGGAAACAAGAGATTATCCGTGCATGCCTTCTCCCAGATGGAAACCAGGAAAGGAGGCATGCAGAATTGATTTTGAGTCTTTTGGAGTTGCCACCCAACTACTGATGCCAATTGATCCCAATCCCAATTACTGATGAAAATTCAGAGGTTGCACCATCCTTAATCATAGAATCATAGAATCATTTAGGTTAGAAAAGACTTTTAAGATCATCAAGTCCAACCATTAACCTAACCCTGCCATCCCACCACTAAGGTGGGTACCTAAGCACCTCGTCTGCCCAGCTTTTAAATACCTCCAGGGATGGGGACTCAACCACTTCCCTGGGCAGCCCATTCCAGTGCTTGACAGCCCTTTTGGTGAAGAAATTTTTCCCAATATCCAATCTAAACCTGCCCTGGCACAACTTTCCCATTTTCTCTCATCCTATCACGTATTACTTGGGAGAAGAGACCAACCCCCACCTCACTAACCACTCCTTCCAGGCAGTTGTAGAGGGTGATAAGGTCTCCCCTCAGCCTCCTCTTCTCCAGGCTGAACACCCCCAGTTCCCTCAGCTGCTCCCCATCAGCCTTGGGCTCCAGACCCCTCACCAGCTTTGTTGCCCTTCTCTGGACATGTTCCAGCAACGCAACACCTTTCCTGTAGTTAGGGACCAAAAACTGAACAAAGCATTCGAGGTGCAGCCTCACCAGTGCCCAGTACAGGGGAAGGATGACTCCCCTGGTCCTTCTGGCCACATGATTCCTGATACAAGCCAGGATGCTCTTGGCCTTCTTGTCCTATAATGCAACGTCCACCATGACGAGGGCAAGTACCTGGCTATCTTGTCCTCTCCACTTTGCGATAACACAACCCTTTTCCAAGAAAGCACAGACAAGTTATTCCCTGGAAACACCCTGTGCAGAGCAAAGGACAACACGGCCTTGTTTGATTTGCAGCGAGGAGGGCCAACAGCAACAGCTTGGCCCAACATCAAATGACTTTAATAAAATTAAGCTTAAGCTAATGTGTTGTACCCCACAGCTGAGGCAGATTAAGAGCACGCACACACACGAGGTTTGTCACACGGGCTCTCTGCATGAGTGGGAGTTTGTTACGGAGCTGTCACTTGATTGCATTCATGTGTGTGCCCATATTCGAATAAAATGTAGTGTTTGAGAATTTTTCCTGCTTTTTTTTTTCATCGAATGATAAAAAGCATTGATCCTGCTTTCTGGCAGATTCAGTTCAGTGCATTTGTACCTGGGATGTCTTGGTCCACCGTGCAGCACAAGGCGCAGCTCTTCGTCAGGGCTGGGGGTTGCTCAGAGCTGCTGCCTTGAACACTGTGGACGGGTTCCTGGCTGCTGACTTCAGCCGGGCACCTCACCCCGGTGGGCATCAGTGAAGCTGTGTCTGTCTGGAATACCTAAATGCTTGGCCCTTGGAAAATTAGTTGGCTGGGTTTACAAACACGGCTATAACAGAAAGGATAATTCCCTAGTAAGTGTTGAATTGTGAGCAAGTAGAAATTTATACTCAGTATATATATTCAGTGTCACCTATGATTACAGATCTACATTTCAGGTAACCCAGTGATCTGGATGTAAGAATTTAGAAAAGTGAGGGTTACACTACATTAAACAAGCTAATAATAAGTAGGAGTAATATCGATTTTTTTTTTTTCTAGAGATTTAAAAAAAATAAGGATTTGTAAATCAGGTGGTTACGAAATTGGTACTTCCCACAACCCAGCTGGTTTGTTGGAATTTGTATGACACTGATGTTCCCGTGCAAGGCCTTTTGCAGCACTCTGGGCTGAAATGTAGGGCTACAAGAACAGATGAAAAATGTACAGGGCACTATTCTTCCCACCCTGACAGCAGAACAGTTTCTAAGGACATCTCTGTGCCTGGACATTACCAACAGACAAAGAGACTGGCATGGTCTCCCAGGGCTTCCTGTGGGGTATTTAACCCCAGAGCTGCCTCTGTCAGATGCTCCAGGCTTCCCTATGGCACGTCTGGCTCTTTGCAGCTCTGCTTTATCACCCTGCCCTACCTGCTCTGCTCTTGTTTGAGGTGACCTCATCACTGAAAAAGAGAGAAACTAGAGATGGTAAGAAGACATTTTAAGTTCAAATCATGTTTTTTAATTGATTTCAGAAAGGGGGGAAAAGAAAAAAAAAAGAGTATGAGCATCACTTTCTTCCTCCCTGCCAGGTGGATGTGATGGGAGGGCCAGGTCAGCCACAGCATATCATGTACCTGATGGGATCCTGATCATCTCAGGATCAGAGGGAGAAAAGAGGGAAAAAGAGGGGCTCTGGTGAGACACGTGTCAAGAATGGTATGAGCTATCACTGCTGCTGAGACAAGGACGGTGCTTTCTTGCAAGTCCAGCACCCATGTACATGGTGGCACCTCGGGTCACACAGTACAGACCATGTATCTGTAGAGTCACAGAGAACTAAACCGTGGCAACTCTGTATGTACAGAGGCAGTTCTGATCCTCTTAGCATCTCCTCTTCACTCTGGTTTGATTTGGGTGAGACAACACACCTTAGTTCCCAATTCCACAACAGCCCAGCCCGTCGTGCCTGGAGACACATTTTCAACCACCTGCAGAGGATTTTGCAGACTGCGGCACACAAGAGAAATAGCTCTCATATATCCCATCTTTTGGGTTAAAGAACAAAAGCAGAACAAGAAGAGCTGGCAATTTTGACACAGAAACATCATTAGGTTCAGTACTTACAATTGCATGACCAGATATAAATGGTTTGGACTCTCATAGATGTCTTCCAGGGCAACTATATTTTCATGCTTGATCCTGAAAAAAACATAAGATAAGATGAAATACTGTTTTGTGGGGTTTTTTTTAAACACGGCTGCAAAATGTAAAGCTATTTTTAGTTAGACACTACTTGTCAGTGCTTTATTCAACATCATAAAATATGATCGTGACCAAAGTAAACAGTCAGGAGTGCTTCACAGCCCAGAATACTGTTATTACTCATAGAAAATTCCTTCAGTCCTCTGTGAAGCCAAAATACTTAAGGGTTAAATATCTGGGGCATTAGAGGTTTACAGTTCCCATGTCAGATGCATGAAGATGCTTGGTTGGAGTTTGAAGTCTCAGGACAGCAGCAAAGCAGGGTGCAAGGGGATGACCGAGGCAGGGTGTGGGCTAGCAGGGGGGAGGCAGGGATTTGCCCCCATGCAGAAGCTGGCACAGGTAGGCAGGAGCCCTACCACAGCTCCAAGCTCCTTCCCACCACGTTTGCCCTGCTCCAATGTCACACCTGCTCTGGATGCCCAAATTTCCCTGCGACATTATTAAGCAGTGTGCGGTTTCTGTGCAGCGGCTCCAAGCGTCTTCATGGGTTTTCCACACCCTCACCATTCCCACCGATCATTCCCACTAAGCCTCTTGTCAAAACGCTAGCTTTAAAGAGAAAAATCATCTCTATAAGCATACATCTAATTAACTACTCAGAGCAATGCCTCTCTGGGTTTGCTCCTTAAATGCTTACAAATAATTTCCAAAGGATGCATTTAACTTGTGCAAACCCTAAAGAGACTGCCAGTACAGCTCCAGGGGCAGAATGTTAATTACACCAATTGCAGGCAGTTGTTTTAGGAGCAAGAGAAAGCTGGGAAATGCTAAGCAGAGACCACTCATTAAACAACAGATGGACATGTTCAGAAAGAAAGTGAAAGTGCATTGTCAGCAAATCCAAAACTCTCTACATGTTTCAAGGTTCAAGTAGCTTAATTAAGATGCTTAATCACATGTCAGAACCTCCTCCTCAATGGTCGCATGCGCCCTAACGTTTGCATGAAGATGCCGAGAGCAGAAGGTCCCCTGCGCCCGGCAGGATCTTTCCCGTCAGAACACAGGCTAACCCAATTTCCTCTGAATTCACTGGAAAGATTATGACTGACCTGAATTTACGCCCATAATCAGTCATCAAAAGCTGCATTCCTGTAAGGACCTTGACACACAGGAAATTTAACATCAACAATAAGTGAACTCAAACATAATGCACTGCAGGATGTCAGAGCAACAAATACATGAGTAGGCTCCTCACTCCACATAAATATCTGGAAAATCCCATGATATTTTGGCAAAATTTCCAGGTAGACTGCATCACAAATTAAGTTCTTAATACTGACAACAGGAAAGCAATACACCACCCACTTGGCTTTACACAGCACATGTTGGGAAACCTTTATTTTGCTGTGTACGTCTAGTGCCTGGTCCCTTAAGGGCTGCAGTTAGAGAAAGGGCAGTTTTGCCTTGCTGAAGTTAGTTGAAGGCACACCAGGATCCTGAATGGTATTTCAAGCCAAAAGTCACTTTTGATGGAAATTATTATGTGTATTTATCCTTTTTCCTCCATGCACATGCATATTCACATGATCATTTGTGTATCTCATACCACCAGGATCAAAAAGGCAGTCTTAATACAAATAATCTACTATAGCCTTATCGGTTTAAAGCCTTCAACTTAGTCTGCCATACATTTTTTTACCATGCACATATTAATGCTTTGCATTTCTATTTTGGAGAACCTCAGAGGTTCTCCAAACCAACCTAACCCCCCTGAGACAGCTGCCAGCAACACCTAACGGTCACACGCAGGGCTAACGGGTGGGTTACCCGCAAAGACAAACAGCCAGAGGCCAGAAAAGAGCCCGTCAGACACGCAACGCCGCACACCAAGGGTTGCGGCAAGACTCTCTCCCCTTTCTGATTTGCAAACCAAATGGACTCTGTGCCGCCGCGCTCTCTGGAGGTGGATAAACTCGCTCAATTCTGAAGTGAAGTGGGGAGAAAGGGTTTGGTCCTACCGCTGCGGGGGTCCTCCGTATTTGGCCAATCTGCCCCTGTTTGAAATCAGATGCAGGATATCAGCACGTGGGATTCAGGGAGACAGGGAATATAAAATATAATGGGGAAGAAGGCAGCAGAAGAAGCTGAATCGCCCCCAAAGTACAAAGGGAGCCTCCCCCATTGGGATGAGGGTATTTGGATGGAGGTGTCCCTTTTGGGAGGTGATGCCCATGCACACCAGCTGCTGCTGATGGCCGCTGCACTCCAGGGACTTGCTGAGACGGGAAGGTGGCATTTTTTTTCCACTTTGCTTCAGCCTCCCCAAGACCAACAGGGCCTTAATCATGGCATTACGCAGGGCTTAGTATTCTGCACATCGCACGTCTGCAAATCATGCAGCTTGACCTGCAGAGCTTTTCTCTACTCAGATGGACTCTCTAATGACAAGCTATTTAAAGGAAAATGGAATTCAAAATCAAGGAAAAAAAAAAAATAATCGATGGAAATCACTTGGAGAGAAACCTACGGTTTGGATCAAGTCGCAGGTTGTGTTGCTGAAGCTGGACCAGAGCAGCCTTGGGCCTCCCAGCAGAGGTCACTGCAGCCAGCAGCAGCCACCCGCTCCTCCACCCTTCCCTCCACGTGCAGAAATTCCTGCTCTTTCTTCACAGTAAAGCATGGTCGAGCAATCACCTACAGCCCCGATGTGCAATAATTAACCCTTCAAGGCCGAACACTGTCCGATACAGTAACACCCCGGGATTTGGGAGATCGGATGCAATATCCTCAGAGCATTTTGTCCATACCACAAAGGCCAATGGGCACTGGGACAAGTTTGTCCCACTCCCCCACGAGCAGGTCGGCGGTGCCAGAACAGCCAAACAGACACTGCTGGCTTGCACGGACGCGAGGGTACATCAAGAGCTGAGGAAAGCTCTGTGCAGCGGCAGCTACTTGATGGTCACAGATCAGGAGAGATTTGGGAATGGCTTAATTAACTCTGCTTTTATCCCCTTCTAGAAGCGCCAAGTGAATCTCAAAGGTTCAGAGGATTCATTCTGCTAAGCTTCCAAATGCCTCCACACAGCCCCACCGGTGATCTCACTTAGCAGAAATACTCACAGGACTATCCGATCTCCTCAAGACCTGCCAGGATTTATTTTTTTAAAAGGTGCTGCTCTCATTTTACAAAAGGGGAAGTGGCATGCAGAAAAGCTAAAAGTTTTTCTCCAATCACATGAGAGGAGGCAGCAGAGGGGGCTGAGAAACCAGACCGCCTGACCCCAAAGTATTATCGTAACCAACGGGCCGTATTTTTCCAATCCCTTCTCCTTCCCATCTCAGTGATAGGATCTTCACCCCACTTCTCTGCAGCCTTTTTCTTCCGTCTGTCCTTCCTCTCTGGCCTTCCCCCTTCCCTATATGTGGCTCCCACGCTGCAATAGATAACGCATCGATGTTGTTGTGGTATGTGATGGTGCAACATTATGGCTGTAGCAGAGGGGACACGAACATGGACTGGGGTGACAGCAGTTCCCATTAATTGTTTCCAAAAAAGGAAAAAAAAAAGCCCCAAAAGCGAACATCAGAACATGGGCTTGGTTAAAGCAAATTACATCAGATTATGTAAATTGTTATGAACAAGGAAACAACCAGCTAAGGAAATCTCCCTTGCCACCCTTTTAACCTCCCCTTCATCACACTTGCTGTTTTCCCTGATGCTCTCCCTCTGTCCTGGCAAACCCCAGGTGCTGCTCGCATCTCCCGCACCCTGACGCCTGCCCGCAAATCCCCCCACCTGTGACACAAAGGGCAGGCGCCACCTCTGGCCACTGCTGCTTTGTTCATTTTCAAGAATATTCTGAGGCTATTGGACAGAAAGAAGATGTCTAGCAATAAAAATAAAAATAGAGAAAGACCAGTACTTCAACCAATTCACTCAAGACTCTTCACCCTGCAAGGCCCATGAGATGCTGCAATCCAGGAGACAAAGAAGAGGAAAATAAATCTAGAAGTGAGAATCAGGGAAATTTAAGTATACAAAACCCATGAATTTAAGTATACAAAACCCATTAATCCTGGTAAGACAATATGGAGAGAAAGGATGGATTCACCGTTTTCAGGGCAGCGCTGGTTTGGATGCCATGCCATGGGCAGACAGGAGCCACAAGGCTTGATGTAACCACGCAAAATTACCGAATTTCCCCTCCGACCTTTCAGGCCCGTGATTCTGCCCATGTGCTGTCACAGAGGTGTCAGCAACACAAATGAATGGAGGCAATGCTGCACCGGAGCAATATTTTAACATATGAGCAAATTGCCAGCCAAGACTTAAAGGAGCAAACTGAACTGGGCAACCGATGACTTCGGGTGGCTTTTCTGAGCATGGCAGCTGTGCAAACAAGGGCTGACGGGAGAGTGTTTGATCTGCTGCAGAGCCCCAAGCACAGCCTGGTCCCTTTGCTTGCTGTGGAGTCGTTGCACAAGCATGTTGATAGGGGAATTGTCATTTTTCCCTGACTGCTACAGCACCCAGTGCTGCTGAAACCTCTGAAGGAGCTCTGAAGGAGCTGAAGCCCATCCCCAAAACAAGACCTGACTTGACCAGGAGTGGCATTTGGCCTTGCATGGCAGTTTCCATCATGCCAAACTGGGCGTGCTGTGGCGCTGGAGTAGTGAGGAGTATGTGGCGTGGCACTCCAGTGATGCCAAAATCCACCCTCACCATGGGCCAGAACAGAGCTGCTACATCCTACTCTCTGCCACCAGAAGGGTCCAAGTCCCCAAGTCCCATAGGATCACAACTAGCCCTAATGGATAAAACTCACTTCAACATTTGGGAAAAAAAAAAAACAAAAAACAAATCAATATTCCATGGGCTTTGCCTGGAGATTGCTTTAAGAACGAAAGGATTAAAATATGGAAGTTGATGTACAATAAGAGAAATGAAGTCCTTTAATGACTGAGCTTCCTGTACATCTCTGCTGGCTCCTGACTATCCCAGAGGCAAAAGAGCAGGAAGAAAACTGGTTGCATATTGCTGCAGATCATTAATTAGAGGGGTACCACTCTGTGCAGATAAAAGCAGAGGACCCAGCTTTTGCTGTTGCTTTGGCTGCCGAGCTGCCAGGAGAGCATGTTAAATATCCCAGCTGCAAAAGCATGCTATAAACGATGATTGAATCACTTATATTAACATCTATCATATTTAACATTGAAAACTAGGATCAGTTAGAAGAATACTGTGTAAAAACCTTGGGCAAACACAAGAGCCATTTAAGTAGGGCAGGTTCCATCCATAACAACTCTTTCCTAGTCAGAGTGTTACATTTGCAAGGCATGACATTTAATGCTGCACCTCCATGAACAGCGCGTGTCACGGATAAAATGCCACAAGAAAGCACAAATAATTTTGTGAAAGCCAGAACTAACAAAGCCTGAGTCTGTCAGGATTTGTAGCTTTGAGTAACCAAATGTCTCTGTGAATAAATGTTCCATTATTTTCACATATAGAGAGTTTTGCCAGCAGCATGGGGGTTACTGGGCTTGATGAATTCACCAGTTGGCCAAGGGAAGCATTTAAATCACAGCTTCTTCTCTGGAGGACGCTAGAAACTTACCTCTGCTCATCTGTCATAGAACTGAATCATTTAGGTTGGAAAAGACCTTTAAGATCACCAACTCCAACCATTAACCTAACACTGCCACTGTCTTCTTTGATTGAAATGAGTCAATAATTTCAACAGATATTAGGATAGTCTCACACACATTCACACAGCGTGATCATATCAGATTGCTTTCCACATGAAAGAAAACTACCAAAAAATCTTCAGGGTGGCTCGTGATGATGTGAGAACTTGTGGGAACAAACCAGCCTTCTCCCAAGGGGAAAACGTGATAAGTTTGCTAAGAGGGGAACTGGGTAAGTGAGGTGGCAAGGGTTGGTACAGGGAAGGAAATTGATGGCTGTCCTGGAAGTGGCTGGCTGACAGTAGCAGAGCTCAGCCCACCACCCCTGGTCTGGAAAAAAAACCCCACCTTCAAATACTGATGCCATCCGTGGGACTTGCAGTGCCTTACCTTGATGCAAGGCCTCCTATAATTTGGACCTTTGAAAATCAACCGGACTTGTATGATGTGAGGTACCATATCTCTAACTCTGGTAAATAAAAGGCTAGCAGATTCCTATCACCAAGTTGGCCCCCCTTCCCTGAAATGGACATCTTTGGAGATAGCTTTAGAAGAAAGGCGGAAGGTTTAATGGCACTGAGATGAATTTCTACTACTTCATATCCCACGCACTGCTCCTCACCCCCGCAGCCAACAAGTACATGGTACTGCACGTGGTGACAGCTTCTGTGGCTACGGAAAGGGCTTTGGTTTCCACCATCTCAGATCAGCAGTCGCCCTCCCTCTCACTCACAAACACACATGCAAATAATGTGAAAGTTAGTGAAACCTCAACTAGACACAGAGCAGAGATGGGAACAAAACCAAGCAGATGTCAGATCTTAGCAAAGGTGGATCTGTAGAGCTTACAAAGCCAAAGCATCTGGTTTTTCTCTCTTACTGCATTTAGATGGCTGGTTTTTTGAAGTTATAGCCTTAATTTGCTTATTGCAAAGAGCTGGAGGAGGTTTACTGGATTCAGTAGCGAATATTCACTTGCATTAAAAATGAAAGAGAACTCGTATTTATGGGCAGAAAGACAGAAATGACACTATCTCTCACAGCCAGATGGCAGTTTTGACCTCCTCTGATCTCCTACCACAGCTATACCTTTTGCTCCCACCCACGTTGCCCATCTAGCTTTGCTTGATCTAATGACTGGGCAAGGGAGAGCTAATTCCAGCTCAAAGCCAGATGGTTCAGTGCCCATATGTTGATTGCCTGGCCAGATTAGCTAAATTCTGTGGCTAGAAGGCCAAGGAGTTGAACTTTGGGGTCACATGTGGTCTCCAAACCACAGACTGCTCACAAGACATGCAAGACATTAGTGCCTTTACTAATATCTTTAAGATCTCTATGCTTCTGTCAGGTTAATTAGAGCAGGCAGGAAACATCATCATACAGTCCTGTCTGCTTTGGAACACCATCCAGAAGAGAAAAACCATGAATGCCCTAGAAGATGGGACAGAAAGGCAAATGTGGAGGGCTGAATCACTTCATTCCTCAGCTGTTACTGAAGAGGAGACTGTGATAAAAAGCCCCAGTGCTGGTAGCAAGTGGCTAAGAGCAGGCATTCGAAGGAAGCAGGGGCAGCCGAAATTCAGGAGAGAGACAGATGCCCACCAAAAGACCTGCTTCTATTGGCCTTAGAAAATGGTGGTGATTTTAAAATTAACATTTTTTTTGCCAGTTTAGTTATTTCAGGATGTAACACTTCAATCTGACATGCAATTTTCTACATGCAAAGAAATAAGCCAGAATGGGATTTGTCCTGAGCTGGTGTCCTAGCAGGATGCTGAGTGATTCTGTCAATGCAGCTACCTCCTCTGGGGCTTACATGGGGCTATAACCCACCACATGGAGGAGAAAGGATGGGGAGGTGTCAGGAGATCTTGTCTCATGCTTATACAACTTGAACTCTCTCCATTTCATCTTTCAGATCCTGCTCATCCCTCTGTGATCTCCTGTTACTCTTACTGTTACCAGAAATCTTCCCAACAATGTCAATGGCCTTTCTTCCCCAGCACTGCATGTCTTCTATCACGGATGCCAGCCTTACGTATCATGTTCATAAAATATTCTCCTGAGATTTCACAGTGATAATGTCAAGTTGGAGACATTTCGCAGCTGGAAACCTGAGCTGTGTAGTTAAGCAGCTGTAACATTAACTGGCTGTGACAAAACCTACCCACATACACCTCACGGTTTCTGATCCATGCCCTACCTCGTGTTATACTCCCTAGCAGTGTAATCCTTCTCTTCATTTCTAATTTCTCCAGATCCTGTGAGAAGAGACTGGTCTGGCTCCTGTCCTAGCAGGGGCATTTGCTCACCAGCAGCTGGCACGGTGGCATGCCCTCCTGCACCACTCTGCACAGCAGGGCAGCTTGAAGAAGTGTGGCCTGTTTGCCCATCTGAAAAAATAGCTTGGTTCCCTCATGGGAAGGGGAGAGAGAAGTATGAACCTCCTCAGGCCCAGAGCACATGGATTTTCTTCCTAGAGGTACTTTCTAGACATCAGGCATGGTGCAAAGGGGATGCTGGAGGCAGCATCCTGACCGTTTCGGGAACAATAGCTGATTCCAGCTGTCGTGCTGGGTGTGCTGCTGGGTCCATTAAACATGCAACGGGTGAGCCCACAGGCTCGTTGCTTCCCCGGGACACATGCTGAGGTTATGCTCTGTTCTGCCTTGAATCCGGGTCGCAACAGAGCTCAGACAAAGGCTGAACATCCCCGACACAGATGCATGGGTTTTCACTGGGCACCGGTGGAATTTTATAATCCCACACAAACACGAATGAATATAGGCTCTTTGAGAATAAAAATGAGGGATTCCTAGATTGCACACCCGGAGTTAGGTACCAGCCTTGTGTCCACTTGTCTCAAGGATCTTCATGTGAAGGCTGCTCAGTAGCCTTTAAGGAAAAAGAAATTCAAGTTCTGGGTCTTCTATTACAAGAACTCACAGCTCCAGCAGGAAGACTAGGACCAAATAACCTTCTGAAATGCTTGGATTCCTATGGTAGGACCTGCAGCCCATTTAAGGCAACAGGAATAGCCCCATGTCAGTGTCATCCCTGATTTCGGGAGTATCCCTGATTTCCACAAGGAGCAGACCAAGCCATCCGAACAACAGTTTCCAAGCAGTGGATCCCAATTGGCAGCATTCAAAAAGGCTTGCAAAGCTTGAGCAAAAACCTCCAGACTGTTTAATTTGAAACACATCAAAACAAATATTAATGATGAATTAATCATTAAAGGTGAAGAAGATAAAAGTAGTGGCTGCAAGGATTTATCTCAGCCAAAAACAGTGAACCATCTTTTGGTTGTTGGCAGCAGCCCTGTTTTTCCAGTGTGGAGGAGTGTAGATTTACATGTGCAGCCAGTAATTATAGCCGATTCCCACTCCCTTGCCTGGGAGACGTGAGTAGCTACGTGCAGTTGAAGGTGGTGAGCAGCTCCTGGGCTGAGATGGGTTGCTCTGAAGGGGTTTCATGCAACGACAGATGAACAAAAAAGGAGGCTCTATTTGCAAAACCCTTGAAAAGCCCTAATGAGGAAGATTGGCACTCTTGGAAGGGTGATCTGGCTGCAGGCAGAGCAACTTTCCCCATACCTTGCCTCACAAAATCATAGAATCATAGAATCATAGAATGTTTTGGGTTGGAAGGGACCCCTAGAGGTCATCTAGTCCAACCCCCCTGCAGGGAGCAGGGACACTGCTAACCAGATCAGGTTGCTCAGAGCCCCGTCCAACCTGGCCTTGAGTGTTCCCAGGGATGGGGCCTCCACTACCTCTCTGGGAAACCCGTTCCAGTGTTTCACCACCCTCATTGTAAAGAATTTCTTCCTTATATCCAGTCTAAACCTACCCTGGTTTAGTTTAAAACCATTACCCCTTGTCCTGTCACAGCTGGCCCTACTGAAAAGATTGTCCCCATCTTTCCTATAGGCCCCCTTTAGGTACTGAAAGGCCGCAATCAGGTCTCCCCTCAGCCTTCTCTTCTCCCGGCTGAACATCCCCAACTCTCTCAGCCTGTCCTCATAGGAGAGGTGCTCCAGCCCTCAGATCAGTTTTGTAGCCCTCCTCTGGACCATGAGAAGCTCTTATTAGTTTACAGTGAATGAAGAGCTGAAGAGCTTGTATAATACTCTCTTTGTAGCCTCCTGGTTCTCAGATGCATGCAGCATGTACACATAACATTCAGTTACATCTGAAACCTGGCAGCAGATACTACACTTCTGAAAAGAAAGCTCTGCCATCCGTGAAATACCCATTTGACACAGACAGAGGGATGTTGTTGTCTACTATTATCTCCTTCACTGGTTTGAATACATACTAATGAAGGGTGGATGGTGTGCCATCCACGCACCTGTATAGATAAGTTACACAAAAACATGGATAACTGTCTATTTGGACAAGCATGGGATTGAAGATGTAGCAAAGCTAGGTATTTTATTCCACCATATGGGAAATAAATGTAGCTATCACCCAGGTGATGTGACAGAGCTGGGAGTCCCAGCTGTGGCTTGTACAGGATCTTTAGCTATTGGGTAACCCTAAAAGCTATTGCAGATGGGTGAGGTGGATAAGGGCTGCTGCTGATGAGGACAAGTAACAGTACAAAGGTGGTGATCATTTATGCCCTCAGAGAAGAGCGATGTAACCAAAAGGACACTTGGGCTCACAGCACGAAGCAGGGCTATGCTCTACAGTCATGTCCAAAGAGGCTTACGTCTCAAAACTGTATTTTCTCCATAAGAGAAGCAGAAAAGCAAATGGGCAATCAAGCACAAATGACAGTCTGAGCATAAACTTTTTGCTCCCTGATGATGCTGATCAAGTCCTTTGCATGCTTAGATCTGCAGATCAGGCTACCCTGTACTGCTGCTGGGCAGCCTAGAAAATCACAAGCCTTGGTGGAGTCCCATCAGTTTGAGTGTGCGTGGGATAATTAAAGCCCATTACACTTCCTCGGTGCCATGCTAGAGGCCAACAGTGACAGATTTGCCCAGCTGCAGTTTTCTCCTACAGTGAGGAACAGCAAATGCTCTCCAAAAGTGGTGGGAGATCCTATGGGCACAGGGGGTAGAGTAATATTCACTTTGTTTCTCCTAGCATGTGTAGTTTTGAGCCTTGATCAAGTCTTGATGTATTTGCATCATTAGGGCCACTGTGCATCAGCTGTGCTTGCCTGCACCCTGCCCACCTGGCTGGCCCCAGGGCCACGTGCCCAGGGAGCGGTGAAGTCAGGATGCTGGAGCACAGCTCTCTTGGGGCTCCTGGGCAATCCTTAGCTGGCATCTCAGCAGCGTTCTGACTCAAACGCTCGGTCTGCGGGGACGAGACGCATGACAAACTCATCAGCAGCGACCTGCCAGAAAAATCCCTCCTTCCCATCAAGCTACTGGGAAGCCAATTTATTTTATTTGTTGAGAAAGACAGAAGGATAAGTAAGAGGCTAGGCAGGTTTCCACGTTTCATCATCACTGTATTAGGACACTCCTACGCAGAAGACTGCTCCCCCAGTTGCCTGTGGGAAGTGCCAATAGCCCTCGGGTGAGTCATATACACCCTATAGCATAAGAGAGTAAGTGGGAAAGCTCTGCACAGTGGGGGGTTGATCTCAGACCGTACCACTGTCTGTTCATTATGAGTTAGTCCTCAGTCACAGAGTATAGGAAGCCAAACTCAAAGGCAGATTCACTTCTCCTGACATCTGTGTGAAAGCAGTGGGACTACTGAATGTCCCAGAGCCACTCCTCTGCACAGCTGGTAATGACAGGCAAAAATACGGCTTCAGTCCTCCGTAACTGAGCCTACCATTTTAAAGCTTAGGTGAAGGCTACTGCTGTTCAAGCTTGTTTTATTTTCAATCTTCCCAGATACTGGAGACAAAAATACGTCTTCTACTTCCACTGCTATTGGGCTTGCTTTGCACGTGGTCTTCAGGAAAGAAGCAGAGGGATGGAAGAGAAAGAAAACTCCCAGAAATGGGCAAGAATTAATCATGGCGTAATTCAGCTGGGCCAAATCTTGAAATCTTTAATCAGGCAAGACTGCTGGGGGTCTCACTTGACTGGATTCAAATCTTGGCAGCATCGCTGTAGAGTCCAAAGTAGACCTGAACTTGACATACCAAGTGGCAGAAAAGTCGCTTAACCAGAACAATATAATTAGCAGAAATCCTTGCTAATAAGAATGCATTTGGCTTGTGTATAACAGGTAATTGGTTTTTAACCAGGTGAGAATAGGTCTGAGAAAGTTAATCTCCCCAGTTTTACAAAGGATACGATAAAGGGGGTCTAATTAAAAATTAAATAGTGTTGAACTTCATTTATTCTTGCTACTTGTATTACTGTGGTGTACAGGGACCCTATGTATAGGTTTCTATTTTTAGGAGAGAGAAACCTGGATTCACAAATGTCCCCAAAGTGCCTTTGGGGAAGTAACAGAGAAGTTTAAACCAGAAGCCAGGCCTATACTTGCAGTCACCTGCCCAGTAAAGAGTACTTTAAATTGCAGTTCCCTCTTTTCCCGTGGCATGGAAGCAAAATTTCTAAAAACACCTACTTAGTAGTCAAGGACCAGGCTTCTAAAGATTATTAGGTACCTTATGATGCAAGTAACTTCCTACAGTAACTAAGCATCAAAGCACTTTCAAACATCCTCCTGGGTATCTTCAGATGGCTAAATATCTTAAAAATCTATCTCCAAATGATTTCTAAAGGTGCTATAGGCACTAAAGAACTGGAAGCCTGGAATCTTTCCATAGTTTTAAACCCCTAATATCCACATGGTTTTTAGATATGTCACTGCAGCACTGTCCTGCTCCAGAGCATGGAGGTTAACTTCAATACTCCAGTATTTCACAGTAACAAGCAGAATATTAATGTCACAAGCAGTAATTAATGTTAAAAGACAGCAAATCCTTCACGTAGAATAAACACACGCCCAACTGTAGGAACAGTAGGGCTAAAGAGCAATATTGCAACAACATGTAGGTTATTTCTCCATTATTCTGGGTTTTACCACTGTCCAGTGACTTTTTGCATGTCATGATGAAGCAGAAATGGGAAAGAAAATATTTGAAAATGAGAGTTTAAAAACATACTTCAAAGGACAATGATAGCAGATTTATCTTTGTCAATTCCTTGGTTTTGCTCACTCAACTAAGAAGAAATCAGTATGAAAAAGTGGGTTGTTTCATGGCATTCAAGAGAATGTTTTCTAGCCAACTGACTTACAAACTACAGTGCTATAGATTTCTAATATTTTATGCAGCCAAGTCACACATACAAGTCACACACAGTGACTCATTTTTTCCTAAGCAATACATCTAATTAATTCAAGGTATTTAGAATGAAAGGTAGCTATTAGATGAAGTCTAAAATAAATAGTACTAAACGCAGCCTTAGTGCTGACGGACACAGCGCATTCTGGTAACGTCGCCCTCTCCTCTGTTGTGCTAAAAGCTGTGTTGCTCACCACAAATAAGACTGAATTAATACTTTTAAGCTGTATCCTTTTTAAAGCGCATCTGCCAATAGAGCTTGTCAGGGTGATGCTAGAGGACCCCTAATACAACAGATCTTGCTTCACAAGGGGTGCATCAGCTTTGAGCTGGGCGGAGCATGTGTTTGGGAAGAAGGCATTCTCCAGCTCAGCCTTTGAGGCTACTCAACGTGTGGCTTCTCCTTCAAGAAAAAAGGAGCTACAAAGCAAGGGGTGTGACTTTATAGTGTCCACTCCTGCTTACTGTCTGCTTAACTGGAACAACGCATTTATTTACGACACATTATGAAACTGTCTTTAAACCTACCTCTTTTTTATCATTACTTCAGCTTTATGTGGCGTCAACAAATTCATTGTCTTGTCACAAATTGCAAGTATATTGGTGCTTCATAGATGCTGAGCACAATAAATAAAAACTGTTGGGAAAGTAATCAGTGACGTGATTAGCATCACAAACTTAAGAGGCTAGAAGTTCATTTCTAGATGAATGTACACATTCTCACGGGTCTTATCATCTGTGATCTGGTGATCTCTCAAGAACTGGATTTGGAATAAAATTTACAGAACATCTCAATTCCAAATGCAACACAAATACAGGCACAGATGTTCCTATACAATTCCTAATTTGCGCCTAAACTTAAAACCTAGAATTGCACAGGTCCATACCAATTATGTGTCCTCTCACATTTCACATTCTTCTGCGCAATGCCCCTTGAATTTTAACTCCAAATTGCATAGGAGTTGTATCCTGACAGGCATCCTGTCCTTGTTTTTTTGCGCTGTTTTATCGCTGTATCCACCTAGTTATATTTTAACTTGTACATTACTGCATTACCATGTTACTCTGTGTTCTGGTGGGATTTTAAAATAACAACATATTTGATGCAAATAATTACTTCCTCCAGTCAGGAGGACATTTGTGTGTTCTCAATAGGACCCTAAGAGAGGGGAAGCTACCTGCTGAGTTAATGCTTCAGCTCTGAGTTTCCATTAACCTCCTCACTTCAACCATTTTTCATTATGAAATCATGACCTTCAAACCAAGCATACGGAAAAAAGTACATTTCTCCCCACTCACATCACTCTGAAGTGTGACTGGAAACACTGTTCTCACACTTTAAAAAAAAAAAATCCACCTTTGAGCTAGGACCAAATCTGAAAGCTTGCAAAGCCAATGGAATTTGTTTGAGACATTATGAGCATTTCAAAGGGAGCCGAGTTAGCATGCAAACATGCTCAGACTTCAGGCTGGCACAGGCTACCAGCAAACATTATGAAAAATACTTTGGAAATATTTAGGGAAAAAAATCGTGAATCCACACTTGGGCTTTGATGTGTGACTTCACACCAACAGGCGTATTGAGAGGCACGAGCAGTAGTCAAGAAATCAGCCAGAAACCTCCAGAGATACCAGCCATCAAAGAATGTCTCTCTGTCACCTTACATATCTTTCTGAAGGATAGAACCGAGAGGAACCAGTTGGTTGGAATGGGCAGAAGAACGACAGTTCTTACTCCAAGGACACGCACTTGTAGATATCTGAAAGTTAGATGATAGCATAACCAAGCCTTGTGTCCTTATTCATGCTTGAGCTGGTCCACACCATGCTGGTGTGGTACCTCTGAGCTGGTTCTGACCACACTGTAAGGTACAAGGCAAGGGAGAAGCAGGCTCTCCAGCGACCTGAAACCCCGTCTATAACACTGGTAAAGTCACATAGTCATAATCCCACATACAGAATCTGCTGAGCAATTAATATTGCATCAGCCATGCATGTGCTAATTCAGACACAATTCACCATTATCATTATGATTAATACAGACTGTTGAATTCTGCCTTACAAACTCCATAGCAGAAACAGGTGGGGAAGGTGAGGCTCTGTTTCTAACATGAAATTTTGCTTTTGACAGGCATAAATACACTTCTGAGTAGATAATCAGAGTCGTCAAATCTCACAGCACTTAATCACTCAGCATGAATGGTTAAAACACTTAAAAGTAATCTCACATTAGTCTAATTGTTACTCAGTGCCTCCTGGTCTGTTTGCATTTTTGGGTTTGTTTTTATGTCTTATTTTCTCTTCTGCTTTCAGCTGACTCCTCATCATCCGTTTACTCTTTGTCAGAAGCCCCGCTGAAGGTGGAAATCTCTTTTCTTCCCCATGGCAGGCTGTCTCACAGATAGAAGCCATCTCTGTGGCTGGGGTTTTTTGCCGCCCCCTTTTTTTATGCAATGACAGCGGGTCACATACAGTTTCCAAAGGCTGCTGCTTCCATTTGTGCTGTCTGTGAGACCCTGCCCAGGGGAGAAATCAGGAGCAAGAGAAAGGGAAGAGTCCCAGACATGCACATTTCAGTCACTGCAATCTCCTCCTCTCCAGCCTCTTTCATTTACTCACACTGTAACAAATCACGTTTCCTAGTCCATTTTTTTGGCTGTGCACTTCTATGCCCTATCCATTGGCTCTTATGCTATCTATTCCCTGAAATGTAACACATTTATCTCCATCTTTAAGGACCTTCTTAGCCTATCCCCATCTTATCTATCTCACTGAACACTCAGTTCTCACCCCTAACAAGGTGGTGATGCCCATCAAGAAAAGAAACAGATTTTCAAACCAGTACCTTATGCTGCCTGTTACACTCACTGGATGCCCCCACATTTTGGAGCTGCTCCTTATCTTCAGGGTGACCATTACCGTAGCCCTCCTCACAACTCTTCTAGGTTCCTAAAAGCCTGTGTGTTCCTGTCCACGGCAGAGGGTTTGGACTAGATGATCTTAAAGGTAATCCCAACCCAAACCATGCTATGATTCTAATGATCTTTCAGATTGCTTGTGCTCTCTCATCTGCCTGCCTCTGCCTCTCATACCACATGTTACCCTGTGCTGTCAACTCTTTCTGCACCACATTTGAACAGCTTTTAGCTATCAGGAATCTTTCTGCTGCTATTCCAATGTCTTTAAGGCAGAGGACATAGCCATGGAGCAGAGCAGAACAAAGATCTCCCTGCTCCAAGTCCCAGCCAGGTGATCACACTACGGTGTGGTCTCCTTCTGACCTTTGAATCCTGCACTCCTGGCCCCACTTTCATTAGGAAGGGATGAAAACACCTAAACCCAGAAGGTTCATTAGCCTGGTGGCAGGTGGCAAAGCTACCCAGGAGATGGCACTTGTGAGTTGCCAGATGTCCCGTCACCTGGTCATGTATCCCCACCAGGAAGGGAGCACACAACCACAGGCAGTTAACCTCTCAGCTGGATACCCACCTCCAGAGAGGGCTGTAGGGTCTGGCTCCAGGGTGAACACAGGCAGCTAATGTACTGCCTGGAGGCAGGCATCCGAGCTCCGGAGAGGGACAAGAGCTCAGACACTGCCTTTGCCTATTTCTAGGGAAACCTCCATCCAACATTTTGACTTTCTGGAGGGCTGCTCTCAAGCTCCCAGCTCTCTCCATGGATTGTTTCCGCAGGCCTTGGACCACATTAAGGCAATCTGCATCCTACCTTGCCTCTCAGGGTTTCCTTTTCCTTCCAAATAACAATGCTACAGTTTGAAGGTGGGACTTGGCCAAAGAGCTCTGCAGATAAACAACTTCCATCTCTTTTTTGCCAGAATAGCAGGCCTCTTGGGAGGAAGAACACAGATGTCTAATCATCCAAAGGAACTCAACTTTCAGTTTATTAAAGTAGAAATGGCCCTTGAAAGTGGAAAAATTCACCAAGGGAGGGAACTGCGGGCCTGGAAATGAACTGAGACCTCTCTCAGTGCCCATTGAGAGGGATATGCCAGCTGGGAACAGGGCCTAAGCAGAGCAGCCTGAGGATATGCTGACTCGGCAGACTGCAAGCACAGCTCCTTTTGAAAACTTCCTCTCCCTTGCAGAAACCCCGAGGAAGGAGAAAATAACTGTCAGCTGCCTCCCAGGATGAATCCATATGCCCCATAAGATGCTTCCTAGTCCCAGAGTTTGCCCATGTAGATGTCTGCTGAGGATGTTCACTATGAAAAGCATTTCTAAAGGTGGTGAGAAAAAGCTAGAACATGACTCTCTGGCAAGCGCCGCTAACCTCTCCCAAGACTAAAATGTCTCTTTGCTTTCTTGCTTACGCAGGTCGCCCACAAAAAATATGAAAGAGAATTTTCAAACATCGAAATCTAAAATTAGCTACCAAGCATCAAGAAGGTATGTGTATGAACTGCATTTTATAACCCCAAAAGCAAGGTGATTAACACCTCCATTAACTTTGCCAGAGACCTGGCAATTCCTAATCTAGCTGATGCATTCCTCTGACATTGTGGTGATGGTTTGTAGTATAAAACAAGAGGACAGATGTGTGTACACCCTCTCTGCTCACTGCAGCCCCTTGACTACATTAATCCTCCATTTCAAACAGGATTTACTTTTCCTCATTTTATAAACAGGCTGAGT
Organism: Egretta garzetta; assembly: GCF_000687185.1. NCBI lineage: Eukaryota > Metazoa > Chordata > Aves > Pelecaniformes > Ardeidae > Egretta > Egretta garzetta. The sequence goes on along the minus strand of NW_009258783.1, from coordinate 1,794,353 downwards.
GGTGGTGTGGATGAAGTGTCTATCCATAGCAGGGAGTGGGGCCAGCAGCTGAAGTCAAGAGGCCGTTTTCTTTACTGAGCTTCAGATCATGGTCCAGAATTTATGCAGAAGTGCATACCAACCTGTCCCTCAGCATGACCATCCACTCCAGCTATCCCAAGAAACCCAATCTACAGCCTGCTATTTTTTAGTCAAATATTCATTAATTTCTGACACAGAGACCCATGATTTCCAGGTGATCACCCTTGAAATGGGGACTGTTACACATTTTACAATATCAATTCATTTTTTAAAACTAAGACATATTTTAAACTTAAATAACTTCTACAGATTCAGTATGATTACACTGTTTGGAAAAGAGGATCCCTCCCATGCATAGTGCCATCCCTGATGCCATCTTCCATCCAATGGAAAACCAAGCAATATCCATCTCTTTAGGGATCCATGGCTCATGTGAACCTGTTAAGATGGTACAAAAGCTACTTTCGGGCATTTGTACAGAAAATATGCCTTTGCTTCTCACAATCGTGAGTTTCCAGATGCTCTGGCTGATCCACATAAAAAGCCTTCAGCATCCTACTGGCACTGTTTGCAAGCTGCTCATGCTAATAGCTGGTTACATCCAGTTAGATTTTCATACAGAAACAACCTTGTTGAAGTAAAAAAAAATTAAACAAATGTAAAACTAATGCAACTAGGAAGAGACTTAGAGCCTGATTCTCCAAACAAACAAGTTATGCTTAGATAATTGAAAAGGAAGGTGAGCCAGTATTTCCTTGTGGTAGCATTTATTATTTGTTTAACTAAAGGTCAGGCGAAATAATAAAAAATCTGTTGTCTCAGTCACTACAAAGGCAGATTTCAGGGCTGGGAATTTGCTTCAGTTTTAGAAGAAATAAATTCATGTCAACAAGCAGCGCACTTTGCCAAGCACTTCTTTCAGCGCTCCCACCTCTCTCTGGGTTGAAGGCTGTTGGCCAAACCCTCTTGCCCCACGACTCCAATGTGCAGACTCTTTGTTTTCCAGGCACCTTCACACAGATGGTCCCTCTACTTTTGGCACCTCTAAGCCTTTTTTCTGTGGCCATTGATCATAGGAAACAATCTCTTTGTAGCAACTCACTATTCATTTCTTAAACGATCTATGGTAAGCAGAAAGGCAGAAGCCTGGATCTAACCAACCTTGCAGACCTTCCAGCACCTCTCTCTGATGGAGAGCTCTTGACAATACTGCTTCCCAACCAACCTGTCCCTTCTCTATCCAACGCCAGGATTGTCAGATCTGTAGCAGCCCCTTTGGTTCTCATTTTAGTTTTGAGAAGTCTTAGCTTTGCTAATCTATTGAGAGCGAAGGAAACCTGTATTTCTCCACTAAGAGCTCCCTCCGCTCCCTGTTTATTCAAAGACATTTTCTCCCATCGTGCCCTAACTTTGCCATTGTGTCATGGCCTAATTACTTCCCTTCTGAGAACTTAATTTCATTTATTTCCTTGGAGTCAGGCAGGATCATATAAAATATGTAAACTCAGCTGTGCATGAAGCTCCTACAAACAACAGCTACGTCCCTTGGTCTGCATACAATTCTTGCTGCATCACCAGCAATCCCACTTTGCAAAGGGAACGTGTCTCTGTTAAAGTCACCGGTTCCTGCCATTACAGAGGCTGCGATGTTTTACTGTGCCAACTCAAGTTATTGCTAGCTGAAGCATGCTACAGTTCACTCCGATGAAAGTAAAATATTTTTGGATGAAGAATATATAACCGCCTCGGAAGAGTCTGAACAAAGAAGCCTCTGAATGAGTTCTAAGGGAAGGAAACTGTTTAAACAAGTGTTTGTTTTCTGAAATGTAAACAGGTTTCTGGTGGTGAACTGTACTGATACAGTGCAACACAGCTAAACAAGTATTTTTTTTTTTTTTTTTTTTCTTTTCTGTTCTTTATATTCCTGTGGTCTTTGCCGAGATCTGTCTGGGATGGTATCTCAAGTGAGTGTCAGTACCTGTGCCCCATTCCTGGGCACGTTGCCGTGGCATGTTGTGGCTGCAGTCAGTGGTAATATTACACGTGTTTTGTTGAAACGTGGAACAACAATCAGGTGACGGGGACTTTTGATGAAATCTTTATTCTCTCTCTGTTATTAATATGGACCACAAAGCTCTTGAATGCTGGGATGTTTTCTAACAGGTTGCTTTTTCCAGGCACATTGCTTTCCTCTCAGAGAGTGAGGAAAAGGGTTTTATAATACACAAAATGCATAACAGAAATGACAGAAAAGGGAAACAACCTCAACCTAGATAAGTGGAAGGCAATTTCATTTAGTAATGTAACTGATTTTTTATTAAATAATTTCAGATTATTTTTTCAGATTTTTTATTAATTTTCAGATTATTTTAAGTGAAAGCATAAAGAGCATTTGGAGAATTCTTAGAGCCACTTAATAAATAATACAGTCATCATGCTCTATGGGAGATCTTCTAACTCTGCTAGTCAACACGTGGAATAAAAAAGTAAGCTCAAATTGAAGCTGCTGTCATTATTATCCTGCATAGAGGAGAGCAGAGCATGACGCTGCCCAGGACCCATAACTCTCCCAGAATTGCTCCTGGTGGCACGGTAAAAGTAGGGGATGGTAACTTCAGAAGAACACACAGAAACGTTCAACAAATGCCAACTTGTCCAGTGGTCTGTCACTAAAAATGAATTGGATTCATTTTATTTTCACTCTGCAGAAATCAAAGCAGCCTTTTTCAAAATAAATATGTCATCTTTGAGGCCAATTAAATTTTGCAAGCCATGACCAGGAGGAGAAGAGAAGATCAAAAGCTGGGCTTCATGATCAAAGTTGACTGCAATCTTAATTAGTAAGAGATTTTGGCTTGTCTTGATTGCGCATTCCTCAAGATACAACTCTTTCATGACTGCCTGTTCTGGACCCCCTCTTTGCACCCCATGTGTGGTTGTTAAGAACCTATTACAACACTTCCTGCAGAGATTCGCTCTTCTAACTTAGGCTATAGTATCTTCTGGTTTTACCACAGGAGAACCCTGCTCAGCCCCCAGCTGACATTACAGGCACTTCCCTGTTAAAATATGCATGGGAAAAAGCAAATAAGAAAAGCAAAAGACATAGAACAGAGACAAACTGATGAGAAAAGACCTTTTTTGCAATTTGGACAGACACTGATCTCTAAGATAACAATCTCTCCTAGGACATATCACACCCAAGATCTTCCTAAACTTGGGGCAAGCGAAGCAGCATGCCAGGTATAAAGACAAGTCATTACAACTTCAAGACATTTTTTTCACTCCAGTGCCAGTTTGACATGTGTCCCACCCTATACAATTATTTGCTATTGCTCCTTCCTATGTGAGATCACCTTTAAAACAGTAATTAGAGGATGTGTTTGTTTAGAGGAACGCAAATGACTGCTTTGCTTCGGGGCCTGCTTAGCATGTCAAGTTAGCCTGGAACCACACCTGGCTACCAGAATAAAATCATCAGTGAAAAATAAATAGTCCGTGTACAGTTTCATACAGAATGTAACACTTCGCTCCAACAGGGCTCATGCATCATTTAGTGCTTAACACATTCCCCAGAAGAGGGAATATCTTGGATAAGTATCAGCACTTAACCGTTTGAGGGCAGGCATCCCACGGCAATGATGTCTTGAGCAAGGTGGGACCGCTTCCAGTTCCCAGAAGGGAAACAAAGACTAGATTACCACCTGACTCCCAGTGAGCATATTTGCCTTGCCTGCCTCTGACCAAAGAGTTCACAAAGAAACTGGGCGGTCTGCCTAGTTCCATTCTCACCGTGGGTTGATCAAACATCCGTGTGCTGCATTACACCACAATATTTCAGCCAGTGCTGGTCCCCTGCTCTGTAGAGCATTCAAGAAGAGGTTTTGGTAATACTCAAAAAAAACTCTTACACAAAATTAAGCTTATGCTATCCCAAAGAGCCTTCCTACCAGACTTGGTTACTTCAGCAATGGCTGTCAGACACGACAGGTTTCACCGGTCCAAGGGGACAGGAGAAAAGATAACTCAGTAGCTGACTCAATGCTCTGCAAGAGCTTCCTGTAGGAGAACAGGAGGGGACACAGTATGTGTCCTGGCAAAGTTATGTTTTATTTTTCTACAGAAATTACTGTTAAAGGGTTTCAGTTCAGGAGTAGCCCTCAAGCACCAGCACAATCCAAACGATGATTTCTACCAATACCCATGTCCTTGCCACCATCAAATCTGGTGAAAGACCTGTTTCTTCATCAACGCTTTTCCCATAGACCTTAAGAAAACACTTCCACCTCTCCACAGGCAGGGAAGGATTTTTTTTTGTACTTCATTATTTGCAGTGTTGCAAACACAGTGCCAAAATACCATGCTAAGAGAGAGCTATGAACCAAGATATTCCTTTGGGGCTAGGAGATGCACACGCAAATGGGTTTATAATATGGTCCATACCACAATGCACGTCACATCAATGACAGCTTGCATATGGCCTTTCTGCTCGTAGCAAAGTCAGTTGTGTGAAGAACCCCATTAAATACAACCAAAGGAAACAGTGGAGTTCTTTGTGGGACAGCTATGCTCTATACAGAATTTGGCTTAGAGCAGCACTACCAGCCACAGCTTGGACAAGAAGGTGTTAAGATATCTGGTGGGGAGAGACAGCACTGAAATGGCTTAGCCTTTCCTAAGTCAGAAATACCACACGCAAATCACAGAAATCTCAGTGTTGTCTACTCGGTGGAGTATGTCTCCTCAGGGTGTTCTTTCCAAGCAGACCGCACCATGGTAAAGGTCAGCATCGTTTACAGACAAATCTATTTTGTAATACATGGTGCACACTGTGCTCTGTACAAGAGAACTTACACACAAACCTAGCTTCCTCAGATCAACACAAATCCTCGTGGGCATCTCCCTGCAGAACAAGGAGGAACGTGAAGTGTTGGTTCAAACAGCAGATTGCCATGCCCCCCACATGCACATCAGGCCAAACGGACCCAGGTTAGCCCATGGTACGAGCACCTCAACCCCCATTCCTCTGCAGCCCTCAGTGCTTATCGATCGCTGTTTGATTTTGGTTTGACTCAGGCCACAAACACTTGAGGAGGTTCGAGCCCTTGTCCCCACATTTTCAAATCATTCTTCAGTCTCAACTGAAGGGATGCTCTTCTGATGACATGTGGAAACTGCTTCCTCGAGTGCAAGAATGATCTGGCACATAATTTCACTTGGCTTTTTATAGCTTTTAGAGCTCACCTGTAAAATTCCACTTTCTATAAAATACTAAAGGCAAATTCAAACAAGCTGCGAGTTTGCAAGGGGGTTCACAGTTCCTGTTCGCATTCCTAGCATTTGACAACACTTTCAGGTTGTTTTCTATTCTAAGTGAAGAGCATAAAAA
>NW_009258783.1:1774113-1788890 GCF_000687185.1 Egretta garzetta | reverse complement strand
GCAGGAATTAACTGCTTGGGAACCTCTTTCAGCATCCAAGTTGGGGAAGCTTTTTTCTTGAATCTTTTCATTTTGCTCCCATACGTCCTCCATCCCCCCTTTCTCCTGGATTACTCAATCATAAAAGCATCCATGTGGCCATGTGTCATGTTTAAATATATTTTCTATTTAGAGTAATGTGCATGTGTTATGCCTCTTAGGAAAGTGATCCCAAGTGAGGAGCATTTTTGTTGTGCTATAGGACAAATAAGTCCTATTGGTGGAGCTATGGAAAAGCTTCTGGTCCTACCAGAGCAGACAGCATGCAGCTTCTCTGATCAGCAGTATAATTCCTCAACATTATCAAAAGTAAAGAGGAGAAAGTGTGGGGAAAACTGTTTACAAAACAGCAAGACCAACTGCTCATGATGCTCCGTTTTATTTTTAATACAAGGAAAAGCACAGCACTGCAAAGCAGTTTTTAATTAACAGTTTTTTCCCAGCAATACTTTTGTCTCTGTATTGCAGTGCCAAGTACTGATATTTATATAACTCTGCAATGGTTACAATTCTGCTTCAAAAATGTTATTTCAGTGAGGCTCTGCCACCACCTGCCAAACCCTCATGCACGTGTGGCTACAGGTGGAGGTTCAGGGAAGAGATGCTCTTTTAGGACCCTCAAATGAAAAGATTAGGGTGGAATAGGCTCAGAAAAATCCTATCGTCTGAGCTTGTTCCACCACATTGGAGAAGGAAAACCATGGCCAGGACCAAGAACAGAAACACAGACACCAACACCCTCAGTGACACCAACTTAACACTGTCTTCTGCCTAATAGAGTGGCCACAGCACAGGGATGGGCAAGGACTGGCTGAGATTCCTGCGAGGCTGATTAAAAATGCTGTGAGCTCAAGTACTTAGTGGGGGGAAAAAAAAAGTTAATATACAGGGATTTCCTAAAAACCATATCTGATACTAACTCCTCCACAACTGAACTGCTACTTGGAGGCATCCAGCATGGCTCCTCTGCATCAGTTTTAACCTGCCGTGGTTAACTTCTGCTTTCTCCTGTGGGTTTTATTTTCTTAATTTCTCTTCATTCATGCTTCAGAGGGGTGGTTTCCACCCTGGGGAGTGCAGACCCCTGGGGATCTGTGGGCTTCCCAAGGTCTGTAAAGGATAACTAAAAAAGTAAATCTCTTGCCTGTGAGTTTCAAATTAAATTGCTGCACAGAAGCAGCCACTGGAAAAAATTAAAGCACTTGCCTATTCACATGGCTGAAAACCATTATGATAAAGTCATTTCTAGAATAAGCTCTTGGGCTTATGCTCTTTCATTTTCATAAAAACAAGAAACAAACTGCCCACAGCACTTGGGGAGCTGATTCCCCTACCCAAACCCTTCCTTTTGCCCCATTTCCAGATATTTCATGTCCTTGGCTACGGGTCCCTGCTGTATCTCACCCCCATGGCCTTGGTGCGCTCCTAAAATCAACTCTTCCTACTTCTCAGTTAACCAAACCTCACAAGGGCACTTATTTAATATATGAAGATAAAATCTGGATTATCACTAGGATTATTACCAAATCAGGCACTCTTTTCAGGATTACCCCACTCTGAAATATACTTTTTTTTCGCTCCTGTCGCTCACCCCATAAATCCCTATGTGCCATGAGAACACTTCTAGCTGCAGAGTACACAAGGAATGACCAAAATATTCTCCAAGTGCCAAAGGTTGTCTATAAAGGATAACTCTACTCAATTCTGCTTCGTAAAACCAGACAGATCATACAAAACAAGCACCTATATAGGCAGAAAATTAAAGAAACGCCGGATTTTTTAATATATCGAGAACATACCCACAAGTAAGTAAATAGAAGTTAAACCCAGACAAATGGGAATCACGGAGTACTTTTTGGAAGGAGTTTAGGGGATGCTTTTGCAGTTCTAGTGAATAAGCGGGAGACTCCCACGAAGCCTGGCTACCTTTCTAACCACTATGCATTAGTCAAATCCAGTTATCAACATCTACGTAGCGTAAACAGTGGAAATAACACAGCCCACTTTTTGCAGAAAGTCAGACCAGGTGAGTGACTTTCTCTTTCCAGAATTAAACACCAAGTTTGAAGAGAGGGCTTGCCTCAACCCAAAGTTTCATCCAAAATAAGCCCAGACTTCTGGGCAGTTCAGGTCCTGTTTTTTTCTTGAAAAAGGTGTATTGCTTTTTTACAAGAGAGTCTTAAAGAGATTTCTAAAATGGTGCAAGTCTGAGACCAGCAGTGTATTGAGTTGAGTGCTCCCTCTCACACTGACACATCTCCCTCGAAAGGACGGGAGAAGCATGATGGAGGGCAGGCTAGCCACCCTCGCGCTGAAGGTACTCTCTTTACCTTGCCCACTGGAGATAAATTGCTCTGTTGGGTGAAGAAGACCTAACGTGGAGGCTCCTGAGGTGCCTATGGCCACATGCTTACTAAAGCACCTGTGTGTTGTTAACTAAGCCAAACTTGCTATCATTATTTTTCAGTTTACCCTTACATGCCATGATCCAAACTGTCCTGACATGTAAATTGAATTAAAAATTCAATCCATACTAAAGAGAGCGTAAACCCTGTATTTTGCAATGCATTATTTCTAACCTGCTGCCTTCAGGGAAGCAGAAAGCCAGGCCTGATGCCAAGAGGGACAAAAGTGCTAAAGAAGGCAGACCCAGCAACCAGGTCCTGGGAGATAGGAATGACATTATCTTGGTTTGTAGTCCAAGACAGTGAAGGACTGGAAGGACAGTGATGGACTACATAGGACCAGCCCCCAACACCAGAAAGCAGTCTTCTTCCACATGGATGCCGTAGGCATAACTGTGACGCAGGAAATTTTATAGCTGATGGTACCAAAACTCACAAGGTCTCCTAATGTCCCCTAATTCCCTGGATAGGGAATTTCATTGGGATCCAGAACCCTCTCCTGTGCAGATGCTTTAAAAATGTCACTCAAGTCTACCTGAGATATGGAAATGACAGAGTCGATGCAGGATCAGGTCTCTAAAGCTTGTAAGACTTCCCTATCTGTAAATTGATGCAAAGCACAACCCTCTACACTCACTGACATACCCTTTCTGTTATTTGCTAAATCCTCCAGAAATCACCCTGCTAATATGTTTACCTATATCAGCTACTCTAGGAGCATATACAGCACTAAAATAACACAAATCAAATTATGTTAAAATAAAGTGGTATAGGTGTTCCCAGCTTGAATAGTTATTTAACACTCAACTACAGGGAAAGAAAAACAGTGAAAAACTGCCAGAAGTACTGGCATCAATCTTCCATTTCAAGAGCAATTCAGAGTGATTCCAAATATAGTTGGTCCTATTAAGAAAACAGCTCTCGGGTAAGAGTGCAAACTATGTCATCATAAGAAAAAAAATATCAGAAACATATGCTTCTAATGAAAGAAGGAATTTTAAACAAAGTCAGCAATTCAGGGCCCTAATACTATGTCAGAGCCAAGAGGGGAGAAAGTCTTTATGTGCCAACCCCATCCTTTTGGGGTGAAGTTTTGGTGGTGAATTCTGTGCCTGGTCTTTCATTTTCTAGAAGAAAAAACAATGTCAGCAGCAAGACCTAGGAGGAGAAAACCTCACTCTGTAAGATGCAGACCACGTTCCCCATCCTCTCCCAGAAGTGGCCTTTTGGGTTCCCTTGTTTCAGCTCTACGTCTGCATGGAGGGAGGAGAGGGGACATGGCCAATCCCTGGCAGATTCCCTCTCTGCTGGGTGAATTCTGGCCTCAGCCACGGCAGCCTAAATCACCAGTAACACCATAAAACACCCACTGTTCCCACTCATCATCCAGAGCCAGCGGAGAGCCATCCCTATGGGAAAGCCAGGATCCTGTGTTGGCTTAGCTGTGCCTGAGTTACTAGGGCACGAAGAGTAACTGCCTTTGAAAGAGTAAAGCCACACATATGGGCTAGCCCCCAGCCCTCATGGGCGACCTCAGCTTAGGCTTTATTTCTACTTTTGCTTTGGGCTGAGATTCTCAAGGGAGCCTCAAAGAGTCATGTAACCAAGTTCAACGACTTTAAATTTTCCTATTGACCAGAATAGCATTAGATCATATTACTCATGTCTATTTGTTAACGACGAGTGCTCGTTTACCCATGCTGATGCTACATGGTTTGGATGCGTGTTTTGTACACCATAAATGGCAAGGACGATGCCTTCAAGACATAAACACTGCGGGACATGCAGCAGCTCCATTCAACGGCAATTTTATCATGTGCCCCAAAAAAACAGAAGGAAAAGTTTCAAACTTCACTGAAGTTTTCAGCCTCGCTCCCACCAACCCGCTTGTCAATATAAAAGCAGACAGCCATTGCTACTACAGGAACATTTTACCTTCAGAAAGGGACGAACTGGCATTTCTATATATAAATGCCAACAAAAGCCACATCTTTGTGGATCGTGCCATATCCAAATATTTGTTGTGACTCACATAAAAGAGCATTTAAAAAATAATGAAAAAAATCCTTTCCTCTTTGTTTTCAGTTAGAAAACCCCTATTATCCTTTTTAAGAGTAAAGTTGTGAACAGCCACTGTTTTCTCTTCTAATTACCAACTTTAAAGTAGACATGGGAGCAACTTTGCCCTGGAGAGATGCTTCTTGACAAAAATGTATTATGCCAAATACTGCTGCTTCATGTGGACTCTTCTGCTTTTGGTGGAGGTGGAAAAAAAGTCTTAAACAGCTGAAAAACAACCCCACACCGATGCGTATTTTTCAAACAAGTATTTCGGCATGAGTTAACTATTGCGTTCAGCACCCAGTCCACCAATGTCTCTGAATCCGTTCCAGTTGCCCGCAGGGAACGGCTGCTTAGCTGAGGCTGTAAAGATATATATGTGTAAGTCCAAAAAGGCCCCCGTTTAATCCCTGGTGCGTCAGTCAAGACAGGAGATACCACAAAGGTATGAAGATATTTGAAGCAGGCTGTTATTCTATTTGGTGGGAACCAAACAGATTATATATAGAAATTTTGGACTTATCTCAGAAGGAGTCAATGTTGGTGTGCAAAAACATATCTGGTGCACTTCACTGCTATGCATGTTTCAGTTGTTTTTGATTCAGTATGGAGCTATAATATATATGTTTATTTGCTAATGCCTCCTACCAATACCCCTTCTCAAAGTCATTGAACAAACTTTCAAGAAAAAGAAATAAATTCTGCTATTTCTATTTTTAAATGCCTTCAAAAAAGAGCGCATTGTCTCTAAGAAAGTTTGAATTCACCTATGTCTACTCTCATGGAAAAAAAAAATTAATGGGGAAGTAAAGGAGGCAATAACGTCTCTGTTTAATGTAATGCTCCATAATTTTCATCCAATAAAATATCTGGCAAAGTAAAAGCTGGCTGTCACATATCCTTAGGGAAATGATTTCGTAGTCCGCTTGCTAATACAAATTGTCAGTATTAAAACTAACCCAGAGATTTCTGCACTTATAGAGGTTTAAGAACTGGGCAATATAACCAGATGTCTCCAATAGCCAGAGACATAGAAACAGGGATGCAGTCAAGGCAAATATTAGGCTTTACTTTGAAAACTGATTTGATTTATAGGTTTAAAGTCCTATAGTTGCAGAAGCACAAATCCCTAGTATGGCCACTCTTAATTCAGAATAAAACCAACCTATTCTGATATGCCAATGCCTTATGAATATAAGGCACAATTAAAAAATTAAAATTTCCTTTTTTATTTTAAATTAGTATTTCATTTGGAAAAAAATTGTCAGCACCATTTCCTTGGTCAAACTGAGCACTAGGACAGCCCCCAGACTAAATGAGTGTCTTGTATTTCTTTCTTTATTAAAAGACAAAGTCCATACCTACAGATTTTTTTACTTTTTCTTCAAAACTCCTACTGAGCACAAAGACTTGTATGAGTAAGCATTACAAGAGGGAATCAATATGTAAGACAGATGACAACTGCAGTCTTAGTTGGCCAAATACCAATTAATTTATGCAGCTATCAGTTCAGGATATATTGGATATATTCCAAACACAGAGGTTGCTGTTAGGTTTAACCTGGTGCAATTGAAAGTGGGATGGAGTGCAAATATTTTCCCATTTTCTTATGGTCAGAGCCAGCCCCACTCTACCAAACTCTGGTTGAAGACACCTAGAATCATGACCTTAATGAGACACAAAATGTAATTGTGATTCATCTTCTATAAATGAAAACAGGTGGTAGAAGTTACCAATGGAGTTGTTGCAAACTCACACTGGGGTCACACCTTACAAAAACTGTCCCACCAGTAACATTACTGGTCTTATTTCATACAACGGAGACTGAAAATACATCAACTTGTATTCATAAAGCATTTTCACATATAGCTTAGAGCAAACAACTGGTTTGGACAAGGTGTGCTCAAGAAAACTGTCATTTCTGATAAGATTTGGGTTTCTACCTTCTTGAACTGACATTTTGGGAATATTTGTTTTTCCTCCCTGTACATTCTGATCCACTTAGAAATGCATATTTGATGATTTCCACAGCACGTGAGATTTGAGGTCAGATGCAGCTGCATACCTGGAGGCTGCTTCCAGCTGGCCAGATGAATCCTACCTTGCATTTACTTGGTTTCCTCTATGCTGTGCTTCACTAACTATAACTCTGATTCACCGTTCAGAAACTCCAGTGTTTTATGAGTTAATTACATGGATCTTAATAGCATGAAAGTAAGATAAGAGAACATCCATTGTCGGGCATGGACTGTGCATGTAAATAACTTACCAGTCATCAAAATATGGCAATCTTGTGGTCAGAAATCAACTGCCTCCTGACAGTGCATCACAGTAACTTGATAAAAAACACTGAATTCCTCCAGTTAATATTTCAAGATTAAGTTAAAGAAGACAGGCACAATGCAATGTGTCGATAATATTTTGACAAGGACACCTGCATTTTGCTAATGCCGTGAGACCTTTAAACAGACTTTTATAGATTTCCCAAATGAAGAAATTGCTTTCATGGAAAAAAAACCCTCAGTTTTGTAGAAGATATTCTAGATCACCTATGAAGAATCTTGTGAGAAAAACCAGAAGAAGTATTTTGCCTAATGCAGCCACCTAGGACTAGATCCTCAGCAGCTTTGAGGCACCAACAGATCCTTGAAGATCTGGGCTGCAAGCACTTGTGAAAATGCTTTCCGTACTACTCCTGCACCACCCAAACCCCTGCATCCCCAAAACACTGTGTTGTAGCACTGCTTCGAAGAGAGCTGCTGCAATTTCTAACTCCCCACATCTACTGTCATTTGGGATAGCCTCGCAGCTGCCTGTCCTCTCGTGCAAAGGCTTCTGCGAGCTCCGTAATCCCAACCCAAAGGGACTGCAAATTAGGCAACGCTCAGCTTTACACACGTGGGTGTAACAAAGTCAGACCTTATGCATCCAGATAAAAAGCTGAGTCATTTATCAAAGTGTTAGATCTTATTAAAGAGTCTTTACACATCTTAACAATTCTTTCCTTCTAGGTAACAGACATAGGCGCATATAATCAGGTACTTGGACCACTGAAACACAATTCTAACCATCTTCATGAGTAATAAATACTCAAAAATAGGGTATATATTGTCATTCTTCAGCTAGGAGCTCTGAAAGGACCTCAGCTTTGTTATTCCAGCTATGCACAGGACGGGGTCCACATAAAACACACGTGTGGCAAAGAAGCTGACTCCAGCTAAGGCTGAAAAACCCATTCTGCTAATTTGAAAGCATCTCAGAGCAACTATTTCAGAAAGCAGCTGTTTCTTCTATAACACATCGAATTATTTTCCAAGCCAGAGCTCTGATCGATGACGTATTTTCATCCCCTCTGACCTGCACCCTCCTCCCAGCACGGGTACACCATCTTTTGAGTTGACTCAGGGTATGGGGTGACCTTGAAGAAGAACAGTTATGCAAGGCAGATTTGGTAAACCATTGCCCCCAGAATAGAGGACAGCTGCATTGTCACCCTGAGATTACGGAGGAATGACTTATCACGCTATAACCTACTTCAAGGAGCGCAACCGTCCGCGTATGCGCAGCGTGAAGGCAGGCTGAAACAGAAATGCCGCACGCCATCACTAAAGCTATTATGGAGCACACTGCATGTAAATGAAACTGTGTAAGACCAGAAAAGATACAAGGGATTTTGTTTGTGTTTACTATGTCAGAGGGGATTTTTCTCTCTCATTTAATGTATTTTAGGATTTTTAAGATGCCTTGATCTGCTTGCCTACATCTGCTTACATCTAATCTAGCATGAAATACAATCCAGGCAGTCCTGGCTACATCTTCCCCTGCAAAGTTTCCAGCATCTCAGTGGTCAAAAATGGTGTCAGCTTTTGTTTCAGGTTTCACATTTTTTTCACTCACAGGAATTCTTTGCAGCAAAATGAGTTGCTCAACAAGAAGTCAATTACTAGTGCCAAGGCAGAGCTGTCCTCTGCCATATCCACATATATAGGGTCAGATTCACTTTTGCCTGAAACCTGAGAAGGGCAATTCATCCAAGTCTGCACCTCCTGGATTCAGGAGATGAGGTCATGGTCTAAAGCTGATGTCAGCCTCCAGGCATGCCCAACTTACCCCTACCCTGCAGCGTTTTGTAGATCCTGGCTTCTTTCCAGGCCTAACATCCCTCCCTAGAAGGGACACCTGCAGTAGCACCCAGCAGTAAGGGTGGCTCCAAAGGTGGGCACCAGGCACCCAGGTCAGCATGGGGGCAATGATAGAGTCTATCCATGCAAGATGCCAACAACTATATTCTTAGAGGAGCCCTACTCTTCCATTACTGACATCAGCATCACTAATGGTGCCACTGGGTACCACCCCCTGACTGGAAGCCACGTGCCTGGGCACCCTGAGCCACCCCCGGGGCCCCACAGAAGAGCCAGTTTTTGGGATGCCCTGGATTTGCAGTCAGCAGAGCTTTGAGCACAGCCGTGCGGGGAGGGCAGAGTCAACCTTCTGTCACCCCAGCGCAACTGCAACGACATGAGCAAGCCAGGTTTTAACAAGTAAATCTACATAAAAGCTTTCTCTGAAAGTGATTACTTAATATAACAACCAGCTGTCTCTTCAATTCTTGCTGAGGCAGTCTGTCTTCTCACCATTAGTCACAGAGGGGAAAAAAAAGGAAAAAAAAAAAAAAAGCAGCAAGCCTGTTTTGTCTATAGGGTAAGCAAAGCTTCAGAGAGATAATGTTACCTGACATACAGAGACATGGAGTGCTTTTTTTTATTTTTTCTTTTCCTAACTATCCCATTCATTGCTTTGCAGGAAAAAAAGAGCTTTTACTGCTGGGCCATAAAGAGGTAATTAGTCATTAACCCCTTAAACCCCAATCCACAGCTTTTGTACCTCAGCTGCCCGAGCTAATTACCATCACTTTTATGTTAGCACTTATGAACACAGCATCTCCTCTTCAGTTCGGCTGGCCCTGTACTCCAGCTGCGTGACCTCGCACAAAAAAAATAATTTCCACGGGAGAGCACTGGTGGGCACCAGCAGAGCCTCTGGACTCAGAAATGGGGTATGGGACCATCCAGGTCTGCAAGGACCCCGAGATAACCGGGGCTTGAATAGCTGGGTCTGTCCCACAAAATTATTCAGGAACATTCATCTGAATTAATTAAATGCTCAAATTTATGTTAGGGCACATTAAACTTCTGCATGGCCAATTTTATTCGGAATTAATGTAGCCTTTGATTCCGAGTTAAATTGCACAGAAGAGTTTAATAAGAGGTAACTAATGGGTTTCAAAACTAAATTTGGATTCATTTTCCTAAGGGCTATTGGGTTAGCCCCGGAGGGATAAGCCCTTACAGAGACAAGAATCTGGGACAGAGAAGTTTTAGGGGGAATTTGTCAATGGGTTACTGAAAAGGAGCAAAAAGGTACAATTTTTTAAATTACCCTTTTAGTCTTCATGTAAATCTTGAGAAGGCGTGATTTTTGTGTATTTGTTATCAAGGGTGTCCTCTTTAATGCCAGGAATGGTGCTGCCTCCTGGGATGGAGCAAGGGGCTCCTTTGACCAGCATCTGATTTATGGAGAGTGGGACCACTCACTATTTCATCCAATTTAGGACAATTTTTCGTTGCTGGTTTTTTTCAGTTTTGAGATGGGTACAGCCCTGACCTCCCAGACTTTGCAAGGGGGAAGCCTCCCCACCTCTCTCCCTGCTCCTGATTATAGCAGCAGCTCCTGGCTGTAGGAGTAGGCACGTAAGCAGCGAGGCAGCCGCCCGGGCACGAATCACTGCCCGAACACCCCGTCCCCCCGTCTTCCGAGGAAACGGGAATGGAAAGCACCAGCAGAATTTTAGCTGACCTGCTAGAAACAGTTCAATCATGCTGGAAAAACGGCTTCAGTCTGCAATTAGGCATGGCTCTGACTTGTAATAAGGAATTTAATGGTGCCTCTCCCATAGGATCTAGGAGAGTAAAGGAGGAGGGGGTGAGAGTAGGAGACACCTAAGTAGTTTAGAAATTATTTTTAAAATCCCTGTTCAGCAGAAACTAGCTAAAGCAGAGTATGATTTGCTAGCTAAACAGTATTTGCTTAACAAGAGACTAATTTGTGCACATCACTGCTATTAAGTAATCAATACACCTGGGTGCAGGGCTACACCCAGTTTATTGTTCCTCCCCTTGCTTTGCTCTGACTCAGCATTGAATCTGTGTGCTTGTGCAGGTATTACCCAGGCAGCTAGGAAGCTTCTTGTGATAAATAGTGGTGTACTCAAGAAAACAAAAAAACCCAAACCAGGCATATTTTTCACTGTCTGACTCTCACAAGGTTGGGGTTTTTTTCTATTTAACTGGAACCTCAGACTGGTGCTTCTCTGCAGTCCAGCTCCTCGCACCACCTATTGCCTTCACAGCCAATCCATCTTCCAGCGTGTTCACACCTGCACAATTACCATAAGTGGAAGAAATTTCCTCTACAGCAAACAACAGAAAGGATTGCATTTACCTTTCTGCTCACACCCAGAAAACAGTTGCTTTCAGAGCAGGTTACGAAACTCCCACCGTCTCAGGTCAGAAAAGTCTGAGTCACATGAAGGTACCCACGAGCTGTCGGTCCCCACAGCCAGGCAAGTTAACAGAGCTGTGATAGTCCTGGCTTAGAGATCCAGTCTTCCTCAGACACAATCTAAATGATAACACATTTTCCTTTGCGAAAGAAATAAATTTTAAAGCCTAAAAATGATGCAAGCCAGCTTCTCACCTGATTTTGTGACTAGGTGTAATATTTTGCCCTGTGTCCAGCTACAGGCAGCCAGCACACAAGTAGAAGAAGCAACAATTCTTGTGCACCAGGGCATCATTCAGGCACTAATCGAAGATATTAGGAAAGCCCCTCCTGATGCGGTACCAAACCCAGGTGACTCTCACCCTGCTCTGAAGCATCCCTTTAGGCCTGAGTTCAGCAAGGTGAGCTCAACCTACTCACTGATTTCACTGGTACAAGTTACCACCTAAAATTAGGCACATGCTTAAATGCTTTGTCAGGCTCAAGCTCTGGGATTAACTGCAGACTGAGTCTCTCCCAGCACTGCACTCGACAGTGAGCTCCTTCCCACTCCGTCCCCACCCATCCGCGTCTTCAGGGAATGTTGCCATGGATTTCCACGGGACACAAAAGAGTCCATATTGGAAGAACCCTGTTAAGGTTGCTAGGCGTAAATATTGACTTAACGGCTCTTCCGCCTTTTTTCTTTTTTAAGAACAGATTTGTTGGCCATGGCTGGAAAAATAAAATGCTGGAGTATGCATGATTCACTCTGGCACTCACACAAACATGCAGATCAGTTGGCTGGCAGCTCGCTCCTCTCTTAGCAGAACATCGCTTCTGAAATGTGTCATTTTGTTTTGGCAGCAAGACTGTCCAAGCCCGCAGAGAGAAAGAGAGAGAGAAAGTCTCCTACCTTCCATGCACTTTGCATGGGGACCCCTGACCTTCCCCCACACCGAATATTTGATTCATACGTCCAGCAGCTTTTTAGCTGAGACACACAGAAGGATGGACAAGACGCTGCAATCGTTTCACATGAAAAACCCAGCCCAGAAACCTCCCTTCTTGGATCCACTCTCCTGGGTCTGCTGGCACAAGAAAGGACTGCAGAATGAACTGCAGGTAAAACTTTTTATTCGGCAGTCTTTTGAATAAAGGCTGTTTCACAGACAGTAAAGAGCAAGACAGAAGACACTTAAGGGAGGCAGCAGCAGAAGTGAGACAGGATCCAAGGGGTTTGCTCATTGGATTCATGCTTTCACCACCAGAATCTGCTTCTGTCATACTCCATGCACAGACTTTCAATCTTGAATTTAAAAAATACACTATTTGAAATACAACTTCAACACGTGACATCATCCAAGCCCTTTTCCATATTGACTCTGCCAGCTCTGGATGATTTGGCAGGACTGGCAGGGGAACAAACCTCCTCCAGGGCAGCCCAAGGGTACAAATGGTATGTGATACTTGTGTGTCCCAGTCCTGGGCAGGGCCAGGACAATCTCTGACTGTCCCTAAAAACCTGCTCACCGCACACAGGGGCACACGTAGCTCGCCTAAGAGCTGGCAGAGGCTGCAGGGAGTATACCCAGGATTCCCCAGTACACCCCCATTGGGCATACAGCCAGGGGAACTCTAGAAGATTTGCATTTCACAGCACTTTGCAGGTGTCTGCCAGAAAGCAAGTACCTTATCAGGAGGAAGGCAAAACCCCAATGATTGAATATAGGAGGAGAGAGTCCAGTGTCAGACAACAGATCTTCCTCTCAAGGATCACAAGGGCTTTGCTTGCCTTTCAGCTAGGCAGGGTGTCCTTC
The DNA here is from genome assembly GCF_000687185.1 of Egretta garzetta. Classification (NCBI taxonomy): domain Eukaryota; kingdom Metazoa; phylum Chordata; class Aves; order Pelecaniformes; family Ardeidae; genus Egretta; species Egretta garzetta. The sequence continues at coordinate 1,776,025 of NW_009258783.1, read as the reverse complement.
GGGACTTTTATCTTGTCGGACTTTAAGCACCTCCCAAAGGCATAATGCAAAACCAGAAAGGGAGAACAGGATCAACACACGTGCTTATTTATATTTGCCTTGCATCCATCCTCTGTGGCTCTACACCTTCCTCTCCAGGAGTAGGAACCAATTCCTCCTACCAGGCATCCTCAGGGCACAACCCCTTCGGAAGTCATGGTTCGGTACATGGCACATTAAGGCTGTGGCACCTCACAGCCATGCAGGGCAGTCCAAGTGTCTGGCATCCCATCCACTAATTAGGCAACACACAAACTAGCCATCCCCACTCAGTATTAAGCTATCAGAAACAAAAGCAAGGACACTGAGATACCCCGGAGCTTAACGACAACTGCTCAGGAACCACTCCACCTCTCTCGAATACATTTTTACTGGCAGTTTTTGAAGCAGAGAATTCATTGAACAAAGGAACAGGTTGCTGTCCCCTGTGCTGGTTTTAGCGGGGCTAGAGTTGATTTTCTTCACAGTAGCTGGGATGGGGCTACGACACAGAGCCAAGGCCTTTTCTGCTCCTCACCCCACCAGCGAGGAGGCTGGGGGGGGCACAAGAAGCTGGGAGGGGGGCACAGCTGGGACAGCTGACCCCAACTGACCCAAGGGATATCCCATACCATATGATGTCATGCTCAGTATATAAGCTGGGGGAAGAAGAAGGAAGGGGGGGACATTCAGAGTGATGCCGTTTGTCTTCCCAGGTCACCATTACGCATGATGGAGCCCTGCTTTCCTGGGGATGGCTGAGCACCTGCCTGCCCATGGGAAGCAGGGAATGAATTCCTTGTTTTGTTTTGCTTTTGTGCATGGCTTTTGTTTTATTTGTTAAACTGTCTTTATCTCAATCCATGAGTTTTCTCACTTTGACTCTTCCAATTTTCTCCCCCATCCCACCGGGGGGGAGTGAGCGAGCAGCTGTGTGGTGCTTATTTGTTGGGGTTAAGCCATGGGGTGGTTGTGGTTAAACCATGGCATCCCCTCTCCTCAACTGTAGGCAGATCCAGTTTGTTACTGTCTAAGTGTTTCTCTGGTGGCACATACACATTCGGTACTGTGTCTGCTAGCAAAGATGTCTATTTTCAGAATAAATACAATGACATGCAAAGCTTGTATTAGCAACAGCTAAGTAGAAGACATCAGGAGATAAAAAAGGAAAAAATCTCTCTTAGGGTTCTAACGTGCATAGGACAAGAGACTGAGTAGATCTAATTGCATAAAATTAAGGAATTTTCTGCCCATTCACCCTCCTGCCCTTGCAGCTGGAATAGCCCAGCCCAGGTGCTGCCTCCTGGCTTCTCAGGAAATTGTTTGCAGAGAACAGAAACATTTCACAACACAGAAGCAAGAAATAACCTCAATGATTTCTCTGCTCTACTAGCCTAGGATGAAGGCTGATGTGTGGCAATCCTTACTGCATGCCAATACTGCAGCTCAGGGGACAGACCCATATAAAGAAAGGCTGTTCCAAGCTGCCAGTTATTGGCCATTATTACCTGGTTATGGAGATGACAATGGCTGAGCTTTATGGCAGGTTCTCAGCAACACTACACAGCAAGACAACCTGTTGCGTTTATCACTGGGTTTACATTGTACTGACCTGATATGGTTTCAGCAATGGGAAGGCAACTGCCACAAATGTTTGTAGCTGTTTGGAGTCCCACTTATGGCCCTCCACTCAAAAGGATCCCCTCTACCTACTGAGATGGCTGAGTTTGCCCTTGAACCTGCTCCTTTGACTTAGGCTGTCTGAGCATTTAGTTCAGTTAGTTTTAAAGATTTAGGATCAGTTTTGTCACATGGTGTCCAGATGATCAGCCATCAGCTTCTACATGACAAGAGCTGGGGCAAGATGTCCCACTAGGGACAGCAGTGCAGCAGG
>NW_009258783.1:1732265-1773682 GCF_000687185.1 Egretta garzetta | reverse complement strand
CAGAGTGCCCCAGTCCAACACAGACTTCTATATAATTGTACTACCTGTAATTCAATGAGAAGAGAAGGTACTGTTAGCAGTTTAAAACAAGTTATATGGACCAATCTCTTTCCATTTCCTAGAAAGAAAGTCAAGGGTGATGAGTTCAGATCCAAGTGTCTCCAGTCAGGTGAGATGAATCCCACCTTCCAGGCATAAGATGAGGCAGAGGTAAGGATCAAGCCTCTAAAGACTACACTGAAGTCGACTTTTTCTTATCCGTGTGTTCCAGCGATGGTCAGGAAAAAATACACACTATGGACAGCCTTGACAAAATAGAAGTTGCCCTGCAAAGTCACTTCCAGAAGTGGCGGAGTTACCTCTCCATGGTACAGGTTACCACCATCTCCTATAACAATCCATAGCATGTCATAGTTTTAGAGCAATTAGTATACAGACTGTCTTAAGTGCTTGGAAATAATAACCCTGGTCCTGCTCTCCTCAAAGCCAGTGACCCAACTGCTGCCATTATTGGTGGTTAAGGTCTTTTTAAGGCATCTTAGGCTTTACTCCAGCCTAACTTCACTCCTTTGCCACTTTGCAGTCATCTGGCGGTACTAATACAAAAGAAAACCAGAGTGTTTCTCAAAATTATTTCAGCATCATTTAAACTCAGGTGATCCTGTCTGCCTGTGTTGCACTGAACAACCTGTCAGTCATACTTCAACCTGTCAGTCATACTTGTCAATCATTGTTCCTGCTCCTTAAAAGCCAGAGTCTAATCGAAGCGAAGAAGCAGAAGTGAAGGTCTGATACTTACTTTCTCAGAACTGCAATTTCATTCTCTATGCTGCTTTCTTTTCCCTTCAGTGCCTTCTTGGGAATGCACTTGACTGCAAAGAGTTTCCCGCTCGCTCTCTCTTCAGCCAAAACAACTTCAGAGAATGCACCCCTAAAAAAAGAAAAGAAAAAGCCCGGTTTTAAATGGTGTCTTCAGCTGTTAACTGAAACATACCCGTCAAATCTAGTTCTTCTAGTGTCTTTTGATAGTTGCCCTTTGTTAATCACAGCAACGGCACCATGAGCATCTTCCTTTGCCTTTACAAACATATGCAGACATTCACATTCACACAATACATTAAAGGCTTACAAAATACAACAATGTTAATAAAGAGCCATAGTCCAGCAGAGGTAGGAGCAAAGCTTGACAATCAGAAAGTACCATTTCCGCACACAAAGGCATGGACTTGCTGATTTGATGACGTACTTTTCCCGTTCCTGATGGTTTAGGATGTTTAATTTACAGAGTAGCACAAAGTCCCTAGGACTAATGATGCACCAGGGCCAAGGGTGCTCCCGGTTCACAGAATCACAGAATGGCAGGAGTTGGAAGGGACGTCCGGAGATCATCCAGTCCAACCCCCCTGCTAAAGCAGGGTCACCCACAGCAGGTTGCACAAGACATCATCCAGGTGGGGTTTGAATATCTCCAGAGAAGAAGACTTCACAGCCCCCCTGGGAAGCCTGTTCCAGTGCTCTGTCACCCTCAGAGTAAAGAAGTTCTTCCACATATTCAACTGAAACCTCTTATGCTTCAGTCTGTGCCCATTGCCCCTTGTCCTGTCGCTGGGCACCACTGAGAAGAGTCTGGTTCCATCCTCAGTGACCACACGAGGATGGGCCTCCACTTTGGTCTTCCCTGGCAGCCCAGGGCATTTCCTCACTGTTGGCTCAACCCTGACTCAGATGGGGAAGCAGCGTCAGAATTTCTCTATGTACACAGAGTTATTCCACAACAAACTGCTGTGTGTGTAATCGCTAAAGCCAAAGAATTGGATTAAATCACAAGTCCAAATGTTGGCCTTAATAGCAGCCTCCCTACGGTTACCCCAGAGAGGATTACACAAATAAAGAAACTTCACCACAGCAGCCAGTCACTAATTGCCAAGAGTGGGCAGTGCCTCTCCTTCATTAGGTTATTCCATAACAGTGTATTATTTCTTGCACTCTCATCACTTCCTCCAAAGCATCTGGACCTTACTGGGGAGAAGCCAGGAAAATGTTACAGTCAATGCTATAAACACTTTTCTTGCTGTTCTCACGCTGTTTTCTGAGCATTTGAGCATCATTCAGACACTGCTGGTCTGGATGGACCTTTGCTCTGGCGCACTAAGCCCGCTCATGTTCCAGTGTTAATTACTGGTTTTAGTGGCGAGTTATTGGGCAAGACAGAGCATTGGCCTGATGAGGAACAGCAAAACGTTGCTGATATTCCCCAAAACCTCATCCTGAAGCACCCGCTTTGTCCAACAGACACCAGAGCCAAGGGCTTGGCTAACCGGATCACAGCTGAAGGATTCACCAGCTGAAGGATCATATTTTAGAATCATAGAATGCTTTGGCTTGGAAGGGACCTGTAGAGGTCATCTAGTCCAACCCCCCTGCAGTGAGCAGGGACACCTTCAACCAGATCAGGTTGCTCACAGCCCCGTCCAACCTGGCCTTGAATGTTTCCAGGGATGGGGCCTCCACCACCTCTCTGGACAACCCATGCCAGTGTTTCACTACCCTATTTTATTTATTATTTTATATTTATATTTTTAATTTATACTTATATTTTATATTTATTTAGTATCTTATTTATACAAAACAAAAATATCTTATTTATACAAAACACTTTCCTTCAGTTTTCCCCCCATCAGTAGATTATTCTGCTCTTTTACATAGCTCTCTGTGAAACGAGCTCAGCAGCAGGCTGAGCAAACCCAACCATGCTCCAGCCCACTCTTAAAACGTTAATATTTGATCGCAGCCTCGTTTGGCTACCACCGGCTTGCTCTGACTTTCATTCCCCACAACTGCTGCTTATCTAGATGTTTGCAGATAAACAGAAGCGTTTCCTTTCCAGGCCAGGCTCTTCCTTTTTAAGGCATGCACTTCAATGACACAACCAAGCGGCTGTGACGTGGCCTCACCAATGGTTCCCGAGTTGTGAAATGGCTGAATGAATCATTAAGCCAGTGGATAAGTGGATAAGCAAAATGAAGAGGCTGCTGCTTTGGAAAGAAAGCCCCTGTTTACCCAGAAAGGCTTTTGTAGCCAGCACTGATAGGGAAACGGTGACGAGGAATTTTAGAAATGGATTAAAAGAGACTTTTGCAACCTGTTACAGCGGATGTTTGACGGCCTGTCTCCATGTGGTAGTGACCCTCTGAACCAAGAACGTTTTGCCTCAGTTTGGACAGTGGTCCAGACTCTGACCACATTTATGCTGCTCTAAGTCCAGGAAGGATTCGCTGTCTTCTGCTCTGTGTATAATCTACCACGGCACGTCAGAGTATCACGGGCTCCAATTTAGGGTCCGCACAATAGGTCCTAATGGCTTGCACAATAAAGAAATCAAGCCACCCGAAGTGTTTTTAAAGACCTGTTCTTTGCTTTCCCATCATCAACAGTCCTAGTCATTTGATTCACCAAATGGGGTTTTCACCCTGACCCTCATGCTTGGGACAGCCAGACCAGAACTGCAATATAATCCTTTTACTGGAAAGCCCTGAGACCTCTCAGTGCTTATCAGCTTCAGTGGCAGACCAGGGTGCTCAGAAACTCACAGGACTGCTCCCAGCTGTATTTCATGAACCCCTTAAGTCCCATCTGCTTAAGCCTTCAATACTGCACTTCACTCCAGCTGTGTCTTGAACAAGCTTTTTGCCTTCGGTTAAACGCCGTTAACAGCAGCATATTCATGCTGGTCGTTTACTGATCACACAACTCTCCCAGTGTTTATGATACTATAAAAACACAGAGAGTTCCCATCCCAGTCTGGATTTCATTGCTGTTCTCAGACAACAAAATAAAGGAAATCCCTTTATATCCCTCTACGCGATAAAGCCAGCTTTGGGAAACGCCTCCATTTCAGCTGGCTTCACCATTTTGCCGGATTTCTTTCTCCGCTTACCAGGACATCCCTGGGGTTCAATGGTTGGAATGAGCCTCTGTGAATTTAACTGAGATTTTTTCAGGAGCTCCGAGATACTCATAAAAACCAATTCCATATCCCCTTAACAACCTTTCTCATTAAAGCATGAAATGAGCTGAACCTCAGCTAAAGCGTTCACTCACACGTCAACCCTTGGCACTGACAGGGCAAGTTTTTTTAAACTGAGTTTTATATGAGGCCATGGCATGAAATTGCTGGTGCTGGGAAGAGCCCCAAGGCAATGAGGGGGGAGCGCTGGGGTGGATCTGCCGGGAAGGCAGGAGGGAGATGCACGGAGGTCTGCGCTACCCTGTGCACTGCATATGCTCCTGTGTTCACAGAGCAAGGGGAAGGGGGAAAAGCAACATGGCAATGGACAAAAGAAAGATAAATAAAGTGCCGGAAGGAAAGAGAAGGAAGGGAACAGATGCAGATAGGGATCAAAGAGTTAAACACAGCCGGAGAGGAACAAATGGTATAGGACAAGAAGAAAGAAATGGTAGCAGGGAGCATCAACAAGGAAAAGGCGCTCCTGGAGTCTGCTGGAGTCAGGAGGGAGTCAGAAATAATAATGTATAGATGGGCAAGCAATTATCATCATTTCAAACACACAGCTGAATTCATCCACCCTTAACAACCCAGTCCAGCCCCGGCTAAACCCCTCTTGACTCATCCATTAATAGATAAATACCAGAGAGAAAGTCAGAAAGACAAGGCTCCTGTTTCCTTGCTAACAGCGATATATCCTACAGAAAATTCTCCGCCTCCTCAAAAAAGTTCCCCAGAACTACAGACCTGGCAGGCTTGCTAAAGAATATTTTTCCCCCCAAAGAATTAATGTGCCCTTTAAAATCAAGACATTAATGAAGGAAGCAATTTATCTCTAAGAATCTATTATGATTCTCTATTGAGGATTAAAGATTAATTGCATCCTATAAAGATGTTTAGTTTTGGAAAATGTTGCTTTTTACACCATGAAAGTGACAGTTCTTTTTGTCAAAAGGACATGGCTTCCATTAAGCATCATCAAGCAGTGCTATAGGACAAAAAGGAAAAATACGATACAGGAGATGTTGGACAACCAGAATGCTCCATATCTGCAGCTCAGACAGGGCTCTGGATTAAAGCCCCCACCTCTCCTAGGAGGTACCGCATGCTCTTGATAATGACACGATGTTCCCAAGACCTGCCATTCGCAACCCATATGCCAGTATCTCTGTGGTCATAGCACTGAGCCAGAAAGAGATCCAGAAACCTCTTGGTCAATCTTGTAATTTGAATTATGAGTTTTCATCTGAAATTTTGTGGATGGAAAACCACAGTTTCTGTGAAGGACACAAACAGACAGGGATATTTTTTATTCTGTGTAATACCGAGGAAGGTGTTTGCTCTGTTAAAATATTTGAGGGAGTTTTTTTCTCCTACCCCCAGAAAATATGGTCCAAAAATTATTTTTACACTCTGATACAGATTAAAAAAAAAAATAGGGAGAAGACGCTAATTGATTAAAAGTTAAGATTTTAAAGGTGTCTGCAATGGTTGGGATGTCCCATCCCATCTCTTCACCTGGGAAATAGGTAACTGCAACCTTTCCAACGTGCTTGGGGACCCAGCCTTCACCTCTCTGAAGAGGGGCTTTAAACACCTTCAGGAGCTTTCTTCATCCTGACTGGAGACCATAGCAAACAGACAGAAAATCATCACTGTTTTGAGGAAGTAAGACAGCAGTGGAAATGGGTAAAGGAGAAACTTCTGCAAACCTAAACCACCTAATTAGCTGCTGAAATACGTGTGTGGCAACTGAACCTATTTTTGAAAGTTTTGACCATGTTATCAATTACCCTAGAGGATAGACTTCTTTCAGACTTCTAATTAAGGCATGGAATAATTTTGTGATCTGGATCATTTTTACATTACTTAAGAACAATGTAAGAGAAAAAAAGAGAGGTTAAATGACTTGAGGTGTCACATTGAGATAGTGGCAAATTCTGGAAGGTGGTTGAGATGTTCTGACTCCTCACTCCTTTGCACACATCTGGACCATGCAGTATCCTAGGAGAAGTCAATCTTTTACAGTTTTAAATTATTTAAATTATTTCTCATCTAGTTATTTTCTTTAATCTAGATTTAAAGATTAGGATTTCAAGATTATCATTGGAATACGAATGGCATTCATACCCAAACAAACTGGATTTTCTATTAGAAAACAATGGCTGTAAGGCTAGGCTATCCTGCAGATCAAAGCAAAATGAAGGCCAAATAACTTTTTCCTTCATCTGTTTGAACTGTAATTTAATATGAACACTTAATTTCTGAAATACAATGAACATATACTGTGACAGCAAATCTGTTCTCATTCATCAAAAAAAAAAATTGCTAGCATAAAAATACTGACAAAATGCAGGCAAAGAGTTGATGGAGGGATAAAACTTATTTTTTTCCATTTGCAGAGACTTCCATGTTGAGCAGTTTTCCACTGCATTAGCAGGTGCTCTGTCATACTAAATCAACAGACATAGTCAGGAAACAGATTTCACATCTTCGGGCTGTGTATAGCTAACGATCTTAATTATGATACAGTTGGCTTTCTGTGTGTACTTTGCCCCAGCCAAACCATGGAAAATAATAGTGAACACTCATGGTTTGAAAAATGTACCTTGTCCACGGTGGAGATCACTGAGATGGGAGACCAACCCAATCAATGTAAGACTGACCAAATGGAAGAAGTTAATTGCTGTAGCATGGCTTCAGCAACGACACACAAATTCTGCTCCTTGACTCCCCAGAGAAAGGTGACTTTGAACTGCACGACAAACAGAGGCAAGTATGTAAGGAAAAAATCTTCGCTGGCATTTTCACAGCTTTTCCCATGGACCTCAAGGGGTTAACTGGGGGAAGAGCTCAGTCTCTGCGTAACCAGCACATACCAGGATAATTCGGGTCCTACAGACTATTTTTCTACTAAGCCATTTTTCTGCACAAGTCATGTCCTATTTTTTTTTATTAAATTTTCTACTCAGCTGTCTCTGTACACACATCCTTACTCTCCCAAATTCCAGGCACATCCCAGCACAAACCCAAACTAAGTCTGGAAATAAAGTTTTTCACTCCAAAACCATGTCCATGAATGTCCTGACATCTACCTGAAAATGAATCTACAATGTAGTTTTCAATAGCTCAGTGATGTCTGAATAAAAAGTTAACAAAACCAAAGTGGGGAGGGTGTTTTTACCCAGCCAAGAGCAAAGGAGAAGGCTTTCAGGACCGTGTTACATGTGGTACAGAAGTCAAATATCCCTACACAAGAGCTGAATATAAATTTACGGGGAAAGAAACACACTTCCTAATCTGGTTGCACCCGTCTATTCTTTAGAGGACAAATGCTTTTTCTAGCTATTTTCATTCATCAAACACACAGTCCTTCTATGGCAATGCTTCCTCCACCCGGGCAAGAGCAGAGCAACCAGGATCGCTGTATTAATACCGGTATTTTTAGCCTCACTACTCATTTAACTTCCACTCAGCCACAATTAAAAATGCTCTTTTCTACCTTGGGGCCCAGTGCATGTCTGCTGTACACCAGACATGGCCCTGCTCTGGGCTGTGTCTGACCCTGGTTCCCCTCCCCAGGGCTGATCCTGACCCCCACCCGCAGTGATGTCCCCCATCCCCATGATGGGGGTAATGTCTGAGGCTGGGGCCTTGCTGATGCCCAGGGCTGTGGCTGCTATCACACATTACAGATGATGAACAGCACTTCCAACTGTGCCAAAAGTGCTGTTGCTATTGTCTGATGGACACCCAAACAACAACGGCAAGGGGCAAAAATAATCTCTGCTATGTGTTCCTGTAGCAAGGAGATCCTTTCTGGACCACTGACATGTTTCTCTGTGCTCTGAGCCATTGCCCCATGCCAATACCCTCACCATTTTGTCTGAGCTAGAAGGTCCATTAACACCACTGGAGTCTTCTGATGAGCTTCCCCACAGTGTGAGAGAAGCCCCAAAATCACCATGCCCAGTGTCCTGGTTTCGGCTGGACACAGTTAATTTTCTTCCTAGGCATAGTGCTGTGTTTTGGATTTAGTACTAGAAGAGTGTTGATAACAGCCTGATGTTTTAGTTGTTGCTAAGCAGGGCTTATACTGGTCAAGGGCTTTTCAGCTTCCCATGCTCTGCCAGGTGCACAAGAAGCTGGGAGGGGGGCACAGCTGAGACAGCTGACCCCAACTGACCAAAGGGCTATTCCATACCATATGATGTCATGCTCAGTATATAAGCTGGGGGAAGAAGAAGGAAGGGGAGGACATTCGGAGTGATGGCGTTTGTCTTCCCAAGTCACCATTATGCGTGATGGAGCCCTGCTGTCCTGGGGGTGGCTGAGCACCTGCCTGCCCATGGGAAGCAGGGAATTAATTCCTTGTTTTGCTTTGCTTGCACACGCAGCTTTTGCTTTACCTGTTAAACTGTCATTATCTCAACCCATGTTTTTTTCACTTTTACCCTTCTGATTCTCTCCCCCATCCCACTGTGGGGGTAATGAGTGAGCGGCTGGGTGGGGCTGAGCTGCCAGCTGGGGTTATACCACAACACCCAGGGATGGGCAGCACATCCCCAGCTCCAGATTTCGTCTCTCCAACCACCTTGCTGCTCCCCCTCCAACACAGTTCCTTTCAGGGAGAGGAGCCACATCAATACACAGGTCTCTGCAGGGACTTACAGCCAGGACCATAGCAGAGACACCCGATGATATCATACTCCAGGTAGAGCTTCTTCTTTCCCCTCCTTATAAACCAGTTCTGTTTTCTCCCACCATAACAGGGTGACTCACTGTGACTGAATGAGCAGCAGAAAGCTTTCGTCTTGCGTAGTCACCAAAAGTGTTTGGATTTGTTTGGATTTAACTTCCATTTTTTTGGGTACTATTATCTACAATTACAACAGCTTAGTGTTTTGACAATTTTTGTCACCAGAGTCAGCTGCAAGGATTTTAATGCCAATTTGAGGCTTATCGTTTCTTCAGGTTTAGCTACTCCATATTTTATACTCTCAGGACACACCCCACCCACCCCCAAAAAACCAAAGCCAAAACAAAAATACCCACCAAACCCTCCGAGAATTAAGATTGAAAATACATGTCAGCTACTTAAAGGAAAGCTACTTAGAGGAGGGAGACTTCTATGAAGCCAGAAAACACCCATTTAAAGCTGCACTCTATAAAGTGTGAAATTACAACAATATAGTCAAGGTGGTTTCCTTCAGATCCCTGCCTCTTCCCCTGGACCACCTTCACCAGAACGCAACCATCTCCTTAATGGGCAACAGTCATTTTCACCCAAGGAAAAATTACTGGAAACCATTTGAACCATTCTGTAATTGAATTTAGTTCTTGACTCCAGGATGAATTTCAAGTTCACAGTGGGGCATGGCACACACCACCAGCACTCCGTGTCATGGAGGAACCTTCCCTTCCTTGCAACACCATGTTGTGAGGCATGAGCAAAGGTGCCACACTGCTCCTATGCATCCTGAGTGCTTCTCCCTGCCCGCCACCGCCACCAAGCCAGCTCAGCTCCCACTTTGGGGGCCAGCAGGGAAACACCAAGTTCGAGACCTGTGTTGCAATATAGGCAGGAGAGCTGGCAGCCTCTGGGGTGACTTCGAGCCATGTGGACAGGAAATCCTGCAGTGCTTGGGACACTCCAACTCATGTACCAGCAGGTTGAAGGCACCGAAGCACATGGCCAAAGAAACTCACGGGCAAAAAAGACCCATTACGTGCAGAGCAGAGCAAGGAATATGGGCTTCAATGCCATAAAACTGAGCTTCAAAGATGAATAAACCACATAAAGCACAAAAAATAATCCAAAAAGAAAAGTTTCTGCAGAATCTCTTCCCTTTCTGAGATGAACTAATTTGTTTTAGCTGCCTGGTGTATGCTAATTTAATAGGATGCTATGCAGTCTGTTCTGAGACAGTGATGCATGGATGCTAAAAAGGGAAACTGGCCCGGCACAGATCCCCAGTCATGTTTGTTATTACAGTCCTCTTCTTTCCTGAACTGTTTGCTCCTTTCTGATTAATCCTGACCCCTATTAGAAAGGGAAGTATTGTCTTTAAAGGCCTATTACATTTACATTACATCCTCTGTGTAAAGCTATCCAGAATCAAAAGCAAAACACACAGCTTTCTGTATTGAGCTCTTCCTTCCATTATACACTTCACAAATGAGCTGTTAAGCAGTTTATTTTCTCCACTGATGATCACTTTCTTTCCAAAGTGAATATTTAAGTACCTTTTTTCCACTTTCATCTTCTAAGACAAAAGGAGCTCATTGTCTCCCAGGGTTTATCTGATGGCAGCATTCTAACGAGGAAATAACCTTTCTTTTTCTAATAATGACCTCAAACATTTCTTGAGGCATAGTGATCTCCATAATTTTTTTTCAAAGCATTTCCCTGTTCTGACACTGATATATGCAGGGTCTATTACAACACATCTGACTTCTGGAGATCTTATCTGGCCGTAGAAAGCAGATTACACCAATTTGAAAACGCAGGTTTCTTCTTCCTCCGCACAAAACCAAGAAATTATCTGGCACACCATGGTACTCTCCAAGAGGCTGGCTCAATTAAGGAACAACTGTATGACATTGTGTCTTTTAAAGCAAAGCAAAGACAGTGTAGATACTATAGTTTTGCTCGCAACAATTCCTATGGTCCTTCTAAAGAGAAGGTCTTCAGTTGAGATGAAACGAGCAGCTGCCTAAAGATCGGATAATTTGCAGTTTTGTCTAAACCATGGGAAACTCCCGTCTAGCCAGGAATTTTGCCAAAAGGTGTCTGGACCTTCACAAACCCAAGTTACAAAGGCCTGCACAACACCTCTTTCCTTTGGGTGGTAGTTATCTGTCTACAGAACAAAACCCAAGTATCAGTCCTAGTGGTCTTCCTCAGTGATCATAAGCAAACACTTGTATTACTTGACCTGTGATTTTCAAACACCAACCTGTCTTTCATGAACTGTATGGCCCATTCTACAGATGAGGGATTGGAGGAACAGAAACCACATGGACCGGTTGTTCTTGCTTAATTTTCATTAGCTATAACCAAAGAACTTTACATAATCTAAAAGTGCACACTCCTTTTGTACTCAACTGGGAAGCATCTCCAACAGATGATTATATCCCATCCTAAAATATATTGAGGGCAGCACACTATGACCCTGTAGGAATCCTTAAGCCCTCTCAACCAAAAATCCTCTGCTCCATTTGCTGCCTGACTCTGATTAAAGAGATCATCTGAGACACCCAGACATTAACGCCGAGATGGCTGTTAGGCAGCTGCAATTAAGTCAGATGACTTCCAGCCTTAGGATCTGGTCTTGCTTCAAGAGAAAGCAGAGTTTGACCACCCAGAATGAAACTCCTCTGACCACATCTACATGGGTGTTGTTGACAGCTAAGCTATTCCTCCATGTCTCCTGCTACAGGCAAGAGATGGCCAATACAGCAGTGCCATCAGCTTGTGCTGGGGTAACAAACACTGGCCAGATGAATCACACGCTAAACACAAGTCTTGATCTTCTCTGAGAGCAAAGGGAGCCTAGGGGGAGAGATGAAGATGTCCACAGCGTGGACACTTTGAAGGCTAAGGCAGAAAAATCTCCTCCCCAACTCATAGGACCTGAGTATGCAAAATAACCACATATTCAAAACAAAAGTAGGATTAGGACTTGTAAGGCTTCTACACCCATGATCACGGCACGGTTCCTGCCTATTCTAAGGACAGATTTAGATTAGTTAAGCAGACCATAAAACCAAGGCACATCTGCCTTTTCCACTTTAATCCTTTAGACCCAATCTACAGCCCCCAGTCAGGAAGCATTCCCCACAAACGTGATGAGCAGCCACTGAAAGAGGAGGCCACGGGGTTCAGAGCTGTCACAAGCACAGCTGAACAGTTCCCATTGTCTAAGAGCCGTTCTGTGCCACTGTGAAACTCTAATTGGCTTCTTCTCATCCTGTTGTTACCCATCCAGCCGGTCCTGCATATCTATTTTAAATATTTGGACTAAAAATTATGTATATTTTGTATCCTCGCCCACTCCATAGTTTAGAATAGTCATAGTGTGGAATTAAAAAAAAAAAAAAAAAAAAAAAAAAAAAAAAGATAGAGAGGCACAATTCAGTATAGTGGAATACAAATTATTTCATAGCTCAGAACTGAGCTCTGGTAGGAAAAGCCACTGCAGGTTATCCAGAGCTCCATCTGCAGGCTTACTTCCAATGGCCACCTCTTAAAACACCAGAAGAGCATTTGCTTTCCTAATCCCCAGCCTCTTGACTCATGTATCCACATGTGGTTTCATGTCTGATTAAGAAATCTTAGCAAACTGGTTTGCCTAGTAACCGGCAAGCTTGAAAAATAAACATTTTGGCAAAGATCATGCCAGTGTAACTGTATAAAGAAATTACCAGGAACTTCTGAAACTCACAAATACTTCTGCTAAAAGAATTGCCACACACTCTCCATTTGTGCAAGCCTCAGTCCTGTTCTCGCTCAAATCTCAGTGCAAAAAGGCTCTTCCTTTCAGCTTCAGTTGACGAGGAATCTCTCCACAGCTCCAAGTTTAAGGGGCTGTGTTGAGACTACTGAGGTTACTCACAAAATAGGTGCAGCACCAGCACAACGTTCCTCCCATAAATCCCATAAACTCATTGTCATGAGGAACTTTTTTGATATCACGGAGTTACACTGGGATTAGCCAAAAGGAAATTCCCCAGGAGATGTAAGGAACCAGATGCTGCACCAGCTTCCATCCAAACCAAGCCCAGCCTAAGCGTTGATTCAGATGAAGCAGGAAGCATATGTGGCCTAGCAATGGATGTCCTCTGGGTTTATCCCATGCTTTTAACAGTGAAGAAGGCCAGTGACAACTGTAGCAATCCCATCCCCTGAGGACAGGAACCATCCCTGCCTTCTGCTGCCTTGCCCATATGATGGTAGAAGACAGCAACAGGAGGGAAGGAGTTCCTCCAGTATGGCAGACCTGCATCAAAGCAATTGAGCCCATTAGTGAATCACAGCAGAGAAAAGGTGATGCTGTTTCCTGTATTTTGTCTGAAGGGAGGACAGATCTTCCCACCCAAAGAGTTGAGTCTGGTCCATGGAAGCCATCAGTCATTGGGGATGGTCCATGGAAGCCATCAGCAGTGAGACAAACATTGACAACTCTGTCACATTGTCCATAAAAGGCTTTAGATTCCTGGTTTAATAGCAACCACTTTAGTCCTCATAGAAAACAATAACTCATCTATTTACCAACCCTGCTGGTAAAGAGATGAAGACTGAAGACCTCAAGATCTGCCTAGGCAAGCTGCCGCTACTGAGCTTCACCTGACTCTCCAGAACCATGATAGACTCTGACTGCCTGCAGCTTAAGCACACCACACAGACACAGGCCAGTGCGGGGCTACTCATGCCTCAGTCTTCACCTCCCCTTCTCCAGCGAGCAACAGCACAGGAGGAATTATCTCCATGCCCCAACCAGCTCACAAACACCAACTGAAGTCAACTGCTGCATAGGGATGACCTTCTGTGTTGGAAAACTTCAGCAGAAGCAACCTGACAGCAACGCTGATTCCCTTTATCTGAAATGTAATCATAGCACATTATAGTCTTATAATACAATCACGAGTTTCCTAGGAGATGACTGCCATGCGCCCTACCTATTTTTAAAAATGAAATTTCTCAGAACTCATTTCCATCTCAGGTTGACATGCTACATACACATTGACAAGTGCCACCACCGTGCTTCTCAGCCATCATGTGGGTGCAGATAACCCATCCCAGACCTTGGATGGCAGGTCTGAGCAGTCCCATAGCATGCCTGATGAGCTGGATAAGGGTGGGGAGAGGGGAGCACAGCTTTTCAAACCTAACAGTAATAATTTCTGTGTTTCTTTGGAAGCTGTTGCATAATTTCAAAGATGAATAAAAAGGAGGCAGCATATTATCCTGCCAGGTGACATGCACCCCGGAAGATGAAAGTCATCCAGAAGGTTTGCACAAGAGCACTGGCAAACTGATAAGGAACAGGCAGGACTGCAGGAATCTCCCTCCCAATGGACTGTAAAGGTTATCTGTCAGCCAGTTCCCAGAAATACTGTGAGCAGCAGGCCACTGGTGGTGAGTTGAGGAGCTAAGCTGAGCCTGGTCCAGCTGGTAAAAGCTGCCACAAGTTGTGTGTGGTACAGATGTGCTGTGGTCAGTATGTCAGCCCACAGAAGAGATGGGCTGCAGAGTATTCAAAACAGGTTAAAAGTTGATTAAAGAAAAAAATCTAGGAAGATTCCAGAAACTTGGCCTCCTGGGGAGCCTCTGTTTGTTGCCATTGAAAGGGCTTGGAGGGGAGGAAAGGTTGGATACTTATCCTGACAGCAAGTGCACAAGTTGGTTCCTGGGGTCATTTTAGGAATAGATCAAAATGGGACAAGTGTCTCTCCCCACCATGATCAGACAGGGAGGTTCACTATAAAGAAATAAGCTTTCAGTCCTTTAAAACATGACAAGTCAAAAGGATGTACGTGAAACTGTTGGAATAGCAGAAAAAGCATGATATGTCCTTGGGGAAAACTGTTTTGCTTTCTACTGTGAGTAAAAGCCTAATTTGATTAGAAACTTTATGCTTTCTTTGAAACAAAGCCCTTTCCCCATTAAAATATTTCAATTTCTAAGTGAATGTGAACCCATTCCAAGCGAATGGAGACTTGAGGATCCTGAAACGTAAACTCACGTGGCTTGCTCATGAAAGTATCTTTTTTACCTGGTTAAAGGAAGACATGAAGAAGGCAAAAGATACTCAGCAGGGTTAAGCAACAGGGCCTTCCCAGTCCAGGGTCCCTTCCTTAGTAATAGCCATTAACAGTTATTTAAAGAAATAGCGTAAGAAATGGAGCTCGTGCAGCACAAATATCTCCCGATCCCGTTTACCTCCCTAGCCTCCAACAGTGATCCAGAAAAGGGATCTCTATTCAAGTGACAGTTGCACTGACCCATCATGCCTTAGCTACCTATCCTTTAATCATCTGTAGAATTCATTTTCTTCAACCCATTTACACTTCAAATTTCAGTCTCCTGTAGAATTGAGCTCCACTGAGTAAAAATTATACGAGAAAGTCGTTCTTCTTGTTTGTTGATTTTACATTTGCTGCTTGATAATTTCTTTCCATAACTCTCTACTAAAACACATTTTAAGTATGTTCAATAACCAGTTGCTTTCCCATGTCATGTAATGGGTTTTAGTCACAAATATTCTGAATTGTTTTTAAACCAGGACTAGTGTGCGGTGCTAGAAAAGATCAGCAAAAGGAGTCTGCAGAACTGGATTCCCCTTCACTCTCCATGGCAAGAAACTCTCGACCTATAATAGGATATACATGAAACAAACCCAAAATTCTTATGAAAGGAGATATTACCTCTTACACTGTGCTAAATCTTCAGTGTCATGTTTAATTTTGAAATATGAAAGTGAGGAAACTTGTTAAACAAGAAGTGAAAAGGTCCTAGGAGACAGAACCAGGAGAGTTAAAACTTGCAGGAGGCATAAGGACTGTTTAAAAACATCAACACTCGAAACTCAGAACAAATATATAACCCATGTAAAGAAATGTGAAAAACAGAGAAGCCTGGCAGGCCAAGAAGCTGGGCAAGAGAAACTATGAGAAGTAGGACAGCATCCTCAAAATCAGAAGTTGTGTGTCCAAATGAGGAAACAAAAATGGAATTTAATTTGTAGTGGGTAAAATATAAAAAAATCAAGAGGCAGGAAAAAGTATCTGAAGAGCAAGTTGCACCAGGCAGGAAATCCAGTAAAGACTATTTTGGACATATCAGAAGCCAGAAGTGTGCCAGATCACCAATGGACCAGGGAGAAGTCAAGTATAGAAGAAGCATGAATAAACCCACATGGTTATAGCAAAAAAAATTACTTTTTTTTGGCATTTGTGCTCACTGCACAGAGGTTCAAGTTGTTTCTAACACTGGACACGCAACATTCTTTGCAAGGTTGGTAGCAGGGGTTATAGACTGGACTGACCCAGCCATTCTAGGGGAACTGAGGTGTGAAACTACTGGGGCTCTAAACACGGGCTGAAGTCTCTCCATTAAAGCTTTATGGGTACCCAAAAATTAGAAGGCAGCTTACATGACACAGTTTTTAAGAAGGGTTTCAAAAGAAAAATTCAGGAATTACAGGGAACTCTAGATCAGTAAATCTGACATCAGCAGGTCAGTAAATCTGTAATGAAGAACATCCCTCTGGCAAAAGATAGAATTATTGAACACCTGGAAGAATATGATAGACTGAGGAAGAGCAGATATGGTTTTTGAGAAGGGAAACCAGGCCTCATAAATGTACTGGAGTACTCTGGAGGCGTCAACGTGTATGCAGAGGAGGAGATCCCACTGCTGTAGTTTACTTCGATTTCAATGGGATGCCTCAACACAGGACCTCTGAGCAGCTGAGCTGTTAGGGGATAGGAGAAGCTTCTTGCATGAATAAAGAATTTGTTAAAAGACAGAAAACAGCAAGGAATAAATGGTAAATCCATTTACTATCCAGTATTACGGATTACTAAGAAAGCGGTTTGCCACACCCTGAATGCTTCGTGCTGTTGAGATCCTCCTCCTTGCCCGCAGGATATGGCAGAAGCAGGGAGGGCGACAGGGATGATCAAAAGTACGAAACAGCTCCATTATGAGGAATTACTGAACCAACTGGTACTCTTCAGCCTGAAAGGGACAACTGAGGAGGACAGAATAAAGCTCAGAGCAGAGCAGGGCAAGTGGTCGCTGTCCCTTCCAACACAAGGATGAGGTAGTACATGAAGGTAACAAGGACCCACTTCAAAACAAACTTCATCCAGCCTCTTTCCATAGGACACAGTGGCTATTAACAAGGATTCAGGAAACAACTGGAAAAATACTGCTGATAAAATCCATCCCGGACCACTGAAGACACCATTTGTGTCTCAAAAAATGCCTGCACAGATCTCACTGAATGCTAGGGGAGTATTCACAATATTATAATTTAATTATATTATTGTTGAATGCTGACCTGTACTTTCCTTCTCAGACATCTGGCACTGGCTGCAGGGATGGGGCACTGGATGGGCTGCATTTTCAGTCTGACCCACTACAGCTGTTCATAGAATCATAGAATCATAGAATGTTTCGGGTTGGAAGGGATGCCCAGAGGTCATCTAGCCCAACCCCCCTGCAGGGAGCAGGGACACCGCTAACCAGATCAGGCTGCTCAGAGCCCCATCCAACCTGGCCTTGAGTGTTCCCAGGGATGGGGCCTCCACTACCTCTCTGGAAAACCCGTTCCAGTGTTTCATTACCCTCATTGTAAAGAATTTCTTCCTTATATCCAGTCTAAATCTATCCTGGTTTAGTTTAAAACCATCACCCCTTGTCCTGTCACAGCTGTCCCTACTAAAAAGATTTTCCCCAACTTTCCTCTAGGCTCCCTTTAAGTACTGAATGGCCGCAATCAGGTCTCCCCGCAGCCTTCTCTTCTCCAGGCTGAACAACCCCAACTCTCCCAGCCTGTCCTCATAGGAGAGGTGCTCCAGCCCTCGGATCATCTTCATGCCCTCCTCTGGACCCGCTCCAACAGTTCCATGTCCTTCTTCTGCTGAGGGCTGGACACAGTACTCCAGGTGAGGTCTAACCTGTTCCTACAGTCTATTAATGCGGTGGAACCAGAGGCAGCTGACAGCAGCTCATGGGAAAAAATGGGCATGCAGAATGCACAGAGAGTCAAGCCCACCACTGAGACAAATGGCAATTTGTTTAGGATTAACCCAGGGCAAAAAGCAAGGAAAAGTGCAAGTAAAATACTGTCTAATTCCAACAAATGCATTTTCACCTAAGTAAACCAGTCAGTATATCTGGCAGTAAAGACAACCTCTCACTTCAGAAGAATTAAACCAGCAGAGAATTATCACGAGATGATGTCCAGGGAAAACACAGCTTTGAAAGGTGCATCAGATACCCATAGAGGAAACAGCCTTTGTGATCTTCTTGGGCTGATCTCTCTGGAATAAATATAACCCCTGTCTTCCTTTATTCTTGCTGTAAGTGATTCATATGATGGCCCTTTCATTGCCACTGCAGATAACAATCATCTCTTCCTGGTGGGAACAGAAGGTAGCTGCCGCTAATTAAACTAAAGCTCACATCCCAAGACTTAGGTATATCTTCTTAAATGGCATGGAATGATTTTCCTATGCATCCCTTCAGCTAGAATAGCCCAAACCCTCAACATTTCTCACGCATTTTTCCTTACAACATCCTTATGGGATTAGGCAGTGCCGTTGCATGTATGAAATACGTGGGAACTAGGCAGGGAGGGCATAAAGCTGACAAACCCCAAGTCCCCCTAATCCAACATCCATTACTGAACTGGAAGAGCATCTTCACATGATTGCACTGCAGGCACGGTCTTGTCACCCTAGACCTTTTGCTTTAGCTCTCCCCTCCTGCGGTATCACAGACTGCTGTCCCCACACACATATCCTCCGCCATAAGGGCTATTTGCTCTTCCCCAGCAAAGATACTCACTAAAAAGCTGGCATCATTCCCTGCCATCTTGCCACAAAAATTTAAAATTTCAGAAGTGTTTCTTGCTTCCTACATCATGCACTACTAAATCTGTAGCAAACCAACGGCATCGTCAACCCAGCGACTCCAACAGTTTAAGTAAACTTGTTTATTGGACTTCCATGTTTCACAGGGAATCCATTTTCCTAACTTTAGCAGTGTAAATACACTTTGGTTGAGCTGCCATCAGAGTCTTTAGAAGGAAGCAAATCTTTTCTCTTTGTTGACAAAAGCTTCAGAGTAGCATTTATTATACGCAAATGTTAGCAGGTGTTCATATTTAACTTGTTTTTGCGGATTTTTTAAGCCTGAGATGCATATAGTGATTGAGAATTACTGTTTATTCATTTCTGTGTAATAGGAGAAGCAGCATTTCATCTCTCTCATCCATATTTAATAGCTCCAGGCACAACAACCATGAAAGGTCTATTTTTCTCCCACTAGGGAAAATATTATTATTATTACTACTACCATGACTACATCTATATTCTGGAATTATTCATACCCAGCTTTCTATATTATTTCTGTGTTATCAGTGGGCCAGGTCCTTTGCTGGTACTTACCTGAGTTACTGCGCTGATGGAGCCACACTGATTTATGTGACATCAGCTAAGGACAGAGTCAATCCAACGCTTCTTGGCAATGTAAGCCAGATTGAATTTTGCTGTCTTGAGGAGGGGCAGGGACCCTTGGAAAGCCACCCATTTGCTGCTCCTGCTGTTACCAGGAAGGTGGGTTAGGGAGGTATCTGCTACTTTTTGGAGGTCCGCTCTTGTCCCCCAGGACCAGCTCCACCATGTCCGTTTCCACGCTTCCCGGTCTTGGCGCACACAGGGTAAATGGTGGGGCCAAGGGTGGTCTCTGTGTCACCTATGTTGCTCTGTACATCACCTATGCATAGACCAGGCCCCTGCTCCCAAGATTTCATGTAAATATGAAGGATGGCACCCAATTTCCCCCCATTTCAGCAGGGCAGCTGAAGGTCTGTTCTGACAGCTCCAGCAAAGCCCAGGTTGTAACTCGCCCTGTCAATCCCAACCCCAAAACAGGATGCACCCCCCATAAACTAGAGGCACTCCTCCGCACATCACCAACTAAATCACAACTGAACTAATAAATGGTCCACAGTGTTATTTATCTAGTTAAGCAGCAAACAGAGGCGATATAATCATGCAAACAGTTTTTTCCCTTCCTAAGGATAAAGGAGGACCTCAGTGATCTCCAAGGAAACCTCTTCTTCCTCACCCGAGCCTGGCCAGCCTCCAGCACACCTAACAAATGTGCAGTGACAACACCAACCAGAGAAGCAGTTAAGATGCAGGGGTTTTCCGGGTATATGTTCCTGGGAAAAAAGTTCCCTCATAGCATGCCATTAAAATGTTAATCATAAAACTGCTGAGGGCCACTTTCCCCAGGAGGTTACTCATTCAAATGCAGCCCGGGTCAGCAGTCCCTGGCACGTTACCATGAGGCAGTGTTTACCCAGCGAGAAACAAATTTGAGAGATTCGACTCGGTCACATGCTGCAAAACCCACGAGCACGGACTCAGGCCGGTCCCTTGCAGCAGCCGCGCTGCCAGGGAGCAGCAAACACCCGGGCAGCTTCACACGGAGGTTTGCCCGTCCAGGGGCAGGGCTGACGAGCACTGGCAGCGCAAGGGAGAGACCTGGAACAGTAACCAGCAGGAAGCGTTATGCCTCCAGAGTTGCCTGGTTAGTCTTAACACCAATTCAGGAAGGGAAAAATAACCCCTAATACCCCCCTAATTATTTTTTTTCAGCCTCATATGCCTAAAGAAACTAAACGATCCCATGTTCAACTTGTTCATCAATGACCTGGACGAGGGGACAGAGTGTACCCTCAGCAAGTTCGCTGATGACACAAAACTGGGAGGAGTGGCTGATAGGCCGGAAGGCTGCACTGCCATTCAGCGGGACCTGGGCAGGCTGGAGAGTTGGGCGGAGAGGAACCTGATGAAATTCAACATGGGCAAGTGCCGAGTGCTGCACCTGGGGAGGTCGAACCCCATGCACCAGTACAGGCTGGGGGCTGACCTGCTGGAAAACGGCTCTGCCCAGAGGGACCTGGGAGTCCTGGTGGATGACAAGCTGACCATGAGCCAGCAGGGTGCCCTTGGTGCCAAGAAGGCCAATGGCATTCTGGGGCGCATTAAGAGGAGTGTGGCCAGCAGGGCGAGGGAGGTTATCCTCCCCCTCTACTCTGCCCTGCTGAGACCCCACCTGGAGTGCTGTGTCCAGTTCTGGGCTCCCTGGTTCAAGAAGGGTGAGGAACTCCTAGAAAGAGTCCAGAGGAGAGCAACTAGGATGATGAAGGGTCTGGAGCATCTCCCCTATGAGGAAAGGCTGAGAGAGTTGGGCTTGTTCAGCCTGAAGAAGAGAAGGCTGAGAGGGGATCTCGTCAACACATACAAATATCTTAAGGGTGGAAGTCAAGAGAACGGAGCCAGACTCTTCTCAGTGGTGCTCAGCGACAGGACAAGAGGGCAATGGGTACAAACTGAGACATAAGAGATTTCAGTTGAATATGAGGAAAAAATTCTCTACTTTGAGGGTGACAGAGCACTGGAACAGGCTGCCCAGGGGGGTTGTGGAGTCTCCTTCTCTGGAGATATTCAAAGCCCATCTGGACGAAGTCCTGTGCAACATGCTCTAGGAGAATCTGCTTCAGCAGCAGGGTTGGACTAGATGATCTCCCGAGGTCCCTTCCAACCCTTGCCATTCTGTGATTCTATGATTAAACACAGTCGGGGGCTGAAGGTCATGATGAGAGCAACAGTGATGCGGAGGATATATATATGAAACACCTTTTTTTCCTATTGTAATTTGAAATAGAACAAGACTGGGGGGAGGAATACATGTTATCCCCTTCCCTTTGCATGTGTAGTTCTCATTAGGGCCAATTAGGAAGGAAGATAATCACATCTGAAAGGAGGCTACAAGCCAACCTGCGTGATAAAAAGCAGAAGTAAACACAACTCCAGTGAGCTTAGGGAGCACACAGTTTCCCCTGCCATGTTCTTCAAGCTCGGATCTGACTCGATTTGATCTGGAAAGCTCAGCCCTTTGCCACCTTATCTGGGAGAGCATCCCACCTGGGAGGGAATGAGGCGGTGGCGTGGGTCTTCAGGGACCCACAAACCTGTCCCCTCCGAGGACTTGCCCAAGTAATAGGTCTCAGCATGCAGGAGGAGAGAAATTAATTGCTCTTCCCAGTGTTTTCTCCATACCTAGCATCAGGCATCTAAGATTTCTAGATTAAGAATCAATACGTTGCTCAGGGTGAAGTCAAAGAGAAAATCTCCACTGAGTTCAATGAAAGCAGGCCCTGCACTCAGCTCTCTAATGCCTTTTCCACCTTCCCTCCCCAGAGCAAATTGGCAAGTGCAATCCTAATGGGATCGTCTGGGCGAGTTTTCTGCACATCGGCGTTACCTAAGTCGTCCCCGTCTCTAATATCTGCGATGCCTTCCCCATCCCAGCTGCCTCCCAGGTGACTCCATGCAATTACATTTCTAATTGTACCACAATGGTGCTCTCTCCGGGATGGTACACCGCTGTTTAATTTATAAATGTCAATTTGGAAGCACAATACAATGAAAAATTACTCACATCAGACACAGAGCAGTTTCCACTTATGAATAGGTAAGAAGGCAACAAAAATAATTAAGTACTTAACAAAGAGAGAGGATGAGGGAATGCAGGCAACCCTTTAATGCAACCCTTCCAAATTCTACACGTGCTTGATTTTGAGCCATTTAAATGGAAGGGGACGGGTAGCTGAGTGGCAGGTTTAATATTGGACATGGCATTGCACAGTCTGTTCCTGTTTGGGTACCTATTTAATATTTAAATCTCAATTAACCAGTAGGACTGACTTGACATTTAAAAATCTAAACAAAACACTTGAAGTGTAGCTCTTTAAAAAGCATCTGAAAAAGCACTTTCGTATTCCATGAACCTGCTCATTCTTTCCATCCTAAATAACATCTCCAGGGGGGAAAAATAAAAAATAGAAAAAATTGTGATTTGTTGATTTTTACCCCCATTCTCTTTGCATAGTCAGTCCAACTAAGCAAGAGTGGGCTGAATTCTGTCCTCCTTATATATCACCAGCAGAGTACCTGCAGAGACCTCTGATCTAGTTCTGAACTAGAAAAGGGTTTTTTTGCAGGAGGAAAAAAACAGCTCATGCCAACGCTGCTGCTTTCAAACTATCTTGTCTTTTTATACAGCTGATCCCAAGTGACATAAAACATGAGAAGAGGGCAGATGCCCGGAGCACCAGTCAGGGAAATGGGGAAGGAGGAGCTGCATGGAGCATCCTTGGTTCAGGCGATAGGCACCAATCAACAAGACTTGCCCATCAGCCATCCTGATCTGCTGCAGGCAAAGTCACAGCACTGGTTGCAGCTGGAGCTGGATCGGGGAGTCGCCTTTTCCTGGGCTGACAACCATAGAATCATAGAATGTTTTGGGTTGGAAGGGACCTTTAGAGGTCATCTAGTCCAACCCCCCTGCAGGGAGCAGGGACACCGTTAGCTAGATCAGGTTGCTCAGAGTCCAGTCCAACCTGGCCTTGAATGCTCCTCCCACAACAACCCTGCAGGCAACATGGGGAAAAAGGCAAAGAGCACCAAGGAAAAGCACCAGGCACGAGGCAGATTGCTTTAGGTACCAACATTTTCTCTATGGTCCCAGCATTATGAATATTACCACAGCATGGACGTCCTTTCACTTCCACCCAGTCATGCCAGTGCACCCCACGCTGCCTGCATGGACCCACACGTGTTTCAGCAGGGGCTTCCAAGCTGCAAACCATGGATGAACAGAAGAGCCTCTGCTCCAAGTGGGCATTAAAAACCAGCCCCATTCTTAAACTTCCCTACTGTATAATTCTCAACAGCATCACATCAAATATGCTGGTCGCTGCCGGTCCAGCTCTGTGGACCTCACGCAGGGCTCCTGATGCCACGCCAGAGCCAGGTGACTACAGCCAGGCTTGGAACCAGCCCTGTGAGGTGTCACCACTTGTCAGTCATGAAAATCTCATCCTGCATTTCTAATAATTTAACTGCGTAAACACAATCATCAAGAAATGAATACTTGGCAGATTTCAAGCCCTTCTTTCTTCAAGTTTGTCTCTAAATGCTACACACAATGAGTAACTCTGCAAGCAGTTTGCCCTCCTGCCTGTACACTGAAAAGCACTAGTGACCACCCCGACGTGCTTTTGCCCTGTAACAGGAGCCCTGTACTGCTTATAGACACTCAGCCAGAGAAATTAAATGAAGCAGAGCAAGACAAAGTGGGTTGTAGTGTCTTCCCTTTTGTCCATCTACTGTGGAAATTACAGACCTGCTCAACAACCTGCCTGGGTGGAAGAAGAAAAGACCCACCAAGCTGGGTCAGACCAAAGGGCAGCCTAGCAAAATAGCTCCCAGCTTGTAACAAAAGTTTGCCTGAAAAGCATAAGCGAGAGAGAAAATATGGAAAGATCCTTCATCTGGTTCACTTTCCTGACCTCCCACGATCAGCGATTCAGGGGCTTCCTGGATGTGAGGGTCCATTGGGACTGTTATGTGCCCAGCCATGCAGTGGCCCATTGCACATAGGCAAGACCCTTTCTCAGACACACCACATGACAGCTATTTCCATGTCCTGCCAGTTGGCAACCAAGCAACCCACTGTGGCTCTGCAGAGAAAAGCCATATGAGCGAGTGTCTCAGCTGGCGCCAGCTGCATGCCATTGATGTTAATGGATTTGTTCTGCTTTATACCAACTGATGATCTCCCTCTTCTCCCTCTCTGCCCTCTCAACAGATTTTCTGATGCCCGATATACAAGATATCCATTGAGAAGGTGGATCTAGTCCAGCAAGTGCTATACAATGCTTGTGATACTGGTTTACATCCACTCTCTTAGAGGAAGGGGTAAGAGCATTGCCGTAGGGCTGTAACAGAGTACTCCAGGAAAGCTTTGTGCTAACCCTCATTACTTAAATATTGGCTTATTCCTTCAAGATGGGTCTTTCTATCCTTTGAAATCCTTTGGGTTGTTCTAATCCCCGCTAATGTAATGCTTTACGTTATGCATGGGGAAATAGGGTTGGACGTGCTATTGCCCTTCATCCCCATGAGCACACTGCCACCACCACTCGACACTGTGCTTCTCCATCCTGCTTTAAAGAAAGCACCTGAGTTTATTCCCAGAGAAAGCCAAGTTCATTTTACATCTCTGATAGCATCAGCATGCTCTACTCCAGCCACCCTTTCTAACAAATCACTGACCCCGGTGAGAGACAGAGGGAAAATCTGAAGTAATTAGGAGACATTACTCCAAATGTTGAGTAATTTGGAGACATTACTCCAAATTTCTGCTCTCATCGGTTCATTACTCTAGATGACTTTAGCCCCCATGTGCCTCCTGCCGATATTGCCATGTCCTGGAGTTAGCACTGGGTGCCAAGCATGCGAGGGCCTTCCTCAAAACTAAACGCTGCTGGCATCCCTAACTGGCAGGCAGATTTCAGCAGTGCCGTCACTTGCATGGCAAACCATTGCCTTGGCTGAGGCTATCGTTTCAAGTCCTTCCAGGTTTTGTTTGTGTGCAAGCAATGCTAATGTGCTCACTGGAAAGCACGTCCTCCACCACAGAGTAAGCCAGAGAAACATGCTCTCTTGTCACATAAAAGCAGTTTGCTCGTTCATGTCACCTTATGGTGAGGGAAGCCAGTTGCTCTCATGTGTCACATCAGCAGGAGAGATATTAAATTTTTAGAACGGGAAGCTCCAGCATTAGCCAAAAATAATTCCATGTAGGCAGGACTTATGGGATCAACCAATATCTGACAGCCCTCTAAACCTGCCTGGGAGCGGGACATGACAGCAAACCAAAGGGTTTTCCCTGAACTGAAGATTCAGGCCAAAGTTCCCACTTTTGTCAGCTGCTGGGGAGCCAAGTTCAAGTTCCCACACTGACCCGTGCTCGGCGAGAGGAGGGAAGCAGCTTCTTCTTTTTCCCACCCTCTTTCTGTATGTGATTAGAGATGGGCCCGGGAGACACGGATTTGCTGGTGAAAACCCTCCCCTTTGATCAGTTTAGTGAATTGTGAGTCTGTGGTTAAAACCTCTCAGTCTAGCACATCCCAATTAGAGACAATCCTAAAATACATGGTTTGCATGAAGATGTGAGCTTTTTCTGGTGCCTGGAAGGAGAAAAGGGGGAGTTTCTTGTTTTAATACCATTTCTTACCCTGTCATATTTCATACCAACAACGGAGGTCACATGCTGCTTTCCATTCCCTTATTTTCTGAAGAAGAAAGCAGAAAGGACACTTCTAGAACAGAAATAAAACCCCAAGTGGAACATGGGTCAAATGAAGTTTGGTGTCTGTGTTTCCCACAGGACAATTTGCCAAAGAAAAATTAAAAGTAAATCCAAGAGGTGACTACAACGCTCCACACGATGAAATTTTTTCTGGCTCTTTTCAAGGCATAATTTCCTCATGCAAAAGGAGGAAGAGAAATAACGTGTCCCTCTTTGCTCCACAGGTCTGTCACTAAGGAATGTTTCAGCAAGTTTATTCATTTTCAAGCTCTCTTCCCTGCTCTTTCTTTCTCCCCTTTATTATCTGTGGCGAGGCTGCAGTGCCACTCATCGCCGAGCTGCAAAGTTGACTCACTACAGCTCCTTTTTTCTGCTCACCGATCTCATTGAATTATTGAAAAGGGCACTGTCAAGCTGGAAAGAATATGTCTTCAAAAACCAAAATAAATTTTCTTTCCTAAGTTCCAAATGGCACCTTAAACTATATATATTTAAGGAAAAAAAAAAAGAAAGCATTTGTAAGATACTTATTTTCTTATCATTCATAATGCCCTTGGTTTTCTTTTCACTCCAGACAACCTAAGTTCCCCATCAATCTCTAGGAAACTTCATGCTCTGCTTTTCCTGGACTCACAGTAACAATATTGCCAAGTCTCATAAGTTTGTCCTCAGTCTTTGGGTATTTGTGGGCTTTTTTTGTAAAGTCTGAGCTTGTAAAGACATGAGTAATGCTGTGGCTCAGCTTTCATTTTTATTTTGCTTTATTTTGGTATCTGTTAGCCTGCGGGGTTACAGGGAACAGTTTGACTGCGTGGCTTGAGTATACCCTAAAGGCTTGAAACCAAGAACCCAACTGAAATTTTTACATAATCTCACTATTTTTAGGGAGATTTTTGTGATTCTGGGAGGACTGGATGACTTTTTTTTAACTCTGAGACTTGACTTGTCTACACTCTTAGATTTAGCATCTGAATTTCTTTTATGCTCCACCTCCTTATAAAAAACATGTAAGTGTAAAAAGTCCATAGCTCAAGATCTATTGCTTTTTCCTTCCTTTTTCATTCAGGGGCCCCGATGTCTCCCTGGTCTCTACTACTATCTGCTGGTCTACTGGTCTACTTCTGGTCTACTAGGCACTATAAAAATAGAAAAAAATGGGCAAAAGCTAATATTGCATATACATCCATAATTTCTCAGCAATTGTACTTGTATAAAATGAGCAAAACCACAGTATTATCCAGTCCATAATCAATATTTGAAGAACATGCTGAAATGCAGGGTCTGTGGAAGAAGGTGAATTGGTCAGGAATTTTTATATAAAGTTCTCATAAGAAAGTGTGTAGTTAAAAGACAGAACCTGAGCTGAATTGAAACAAACCAAAAAAAAAAAAAATTTAAAAAAATCCATACTTATTTCTGTGTTAGAATTTCTGTTGGAACCTTGTTATAAAATCCAGCAGTGCATCACCTCTCCAACAAAGACTTTTCTTGCAAGACACCAGGAATAAAAAAAATATATACAGTTCAATCAACCTACCTCTAGGGCATATTTACACAAAGGTTTTTATTTGCCTTTCAACTTGACATATTGTTTTCAATACCTAACGGAAAGGTAAAGGTATTAAATATACATTGCAATACAGTTTATTCCAGAAGAGCTCCACGGTGCTTCTTGGGCAGGGCCCATGAAGACATCCAATTGCTGCTTGTGCCAAACCCGACCCGGGCTGCATAAGCAGGGCTAAAATTTTAAGCACATAGGACAGGAATTAATTTCTTCATTTCTACTGCAAAACTGATGCAGGAAAGAACATTCAAAGTGAACAAAAAGTCCTTCATCCAGCCTCAGTTTACCCTGATTCGAGAATCTTTGGGCCTGACTGTCTCTTATGTCCCTCATGTGAATTAGGAGTATGGGGCATAGATGAAGGTGACTGCAGACAGAAAAGAAATAAAAACTGCAGTTTTCCGGCAGGTGTGGGTTGAGGGCTGTGCTTCTCTGGACAGCAGTACACTCCGCATGTTTAGGGGAATATTCAGAAATGGAAAAAAACCTTTCAAGATCTTGTTTTACCTATGAACACTAGGGGCTTCACAGGGAAAAAAAAAAACCAAACAATTTTCGTAAAAATTTGAATTTCAAATTCAGACAAAAAGTAAATTGAAAACTCAGTGAAGTCATCAGTGAAAACCTGATTGCTGGCTTTACCGTGCTCACCTCCACAAGCAGCAGATGCAGTCCCACCAAGGCTCTCCGGCAAAGCCCAGCACAGGTTACGGCACAACAGCACACCTTCAGTGGGGATTAATCACCATATGATCATACTGGGAGGGCTCAACCCAAACCAGAGCTCAAGCACTTCAGGCTTCATACAAACACACAGTCCCTCCATCAGACATTTAAAAACTCAGCAGCATGGTGAAAATGATGAAGATACAGTGAGGTTATTTCTCCCAAGGGGTGGTTCATGGAGCAAACTCCAGATGTGATTGTTACTGAATTAAGGCAATTAATCCCTGGAATGAATGCGATGCAATCTCTGGGCCTGGGAGATGTTTGCCTCTGTAAATCAGGACGTAGCAGCCTTCCAGAAGAGCCCCAGAATACACATCTATCCTCCTGGCCGCATGGACTAGACTGGCATGGACAAAATCATTCTCTCCTTAAAAGTGGTAGAGTAAATAAAGACTGCATTCAAGTCAGGGACAAAATATCTATTGAATTGGAAGGACCAAGACTTTCACCCAGTTATATGTCTTGTTAAAATACATGTTAATATGCACTTGGCCTGCTCGGTCCCATCACTGGTTGCAATTAGGTGCCCCAAATCCAGATTTTGGCATAGCACAAATTGTACTATTTGTAAAGAAATGCTCTCTCAAGAATTAATATCTGTCTCTTCTTGTGCTGTCTCTCTATATAACCCTCCACAGTCTGTTGCCAGCTCTCATTATGCCTGGTCCTCTCATTTTAATTGCAAGCACTGTACGATAAGGACCTCCAATTTGATTTTTCTGTAGTGCAGAACGTGGAATAAAGTTATGCACAAATGACAGAGGAAAACACACAAACATTAGGCATTTGAAAAATGGGTAGACATCCAAAATAAAATGGTTCTTTAGAGAATGGCTGGCTATTGACTGGATAAATCCTGTCACTATTCAAGTTAATAAAACAAATCTCTTGACAGGAGTTAGGTAATTTTTAGCAAAGTTACAAAGGCATCACTATAGCTAGTGTTATTAAAAGCTTTGATTAGTTATGAGACAGGCTCATAGGTCCAAATCAAAGCTGCTAACTGAAGCTGGTGTGATAATTGATGTTCACAACTAGAAAAAAGCCTCTAATTCCAAGAAAATTCTATAAAAGGAAGAGGGCAGATACACGAGAAGGTGAGCTAATATACGTGACTTTTTACATGCTTTCTGGTCCATCTTGAACTGTGACCCCATCCGAGCAGGGAGGGCCCCTCGATGTATGCTCAGGCTGCAAAGAGATGGCACAAGCGCTGCTCATCCAGGTGACAGCAGCTGTGGGGTAAATCACTTCTGCTTTAATGCATTTGCTCTGGAGGAGAGCAAGCCACATTTTCTAGGTGTTACGGCAGCAGAAATAACGTAGCGCATAACGAAAAACAATGACAATAAAGAAATGCATATGAAGTAGGCCCTGCCTGAACCACTGGCAGCGCAGAGGACTTCTGTGCAGCATTTAGATGAGGCTGATTATCTTTGCTGTATTTATGAGTGAACCTTATTTCCTTCTTTTCAGAAATTTGCACTTCTCCCCTCAGAGAATCATAGAATTGTTTAGGCTGGAAAAGACCTCCAAGATCATCAAGTCCAACCATTCCCCTAACCCTGCCATCCCACCACTAAACCATGTCCCTAAGCACCTCATCTGCCCAGCTTTTAAATACCTCCAGGGATGGGGACTTGACCACTTCCCTGAGCAGCCCCTTCCGGTGCTTGACAACCCTTTCAGTGAAGAAATTTTTCCTAATGTCCAACCTAAACCTGCCCTGGCGCAACTTGAGGCCATTTCCCCTCGTCCTATCGCCCATTATCTGGGAGAAGAGACCAACCCCCACCTGGCTCTCCGCTCCTGTCAGGCAGTTGTAGAGGGTGATAGGGTCTCCCCTCAGCCTCCTCTTCTCCAGGCTGAACAACCCCAGTTCCCTCAGCCTTGTGCTCCAGACCCCTCACCAGCTTCATTGCCCTTCTCTGCACATGGTCCAGCAATGCAACATCTTTCCTGAAGTGAGAATATCCTTGAAATACAGAAAGTCTCACACCTCACCCTTCTTAGGAACAGCCCCTGCTGTGAACATGCATCCCGAGGCCACACTGGCTGCAAACCCAAACCAGTTCCTGGGCATGTCCTGGTCTAAGGCTGGTGCTCAAGGGGATTGTCTTTGTTCAGCTGCTCATCCATCCTTCCTTGCCACAGAGCTTGCACACTGGAAGCAAAGAAAGCAAATCCTTACAGAAGAGGTGTTTAATGCTAGTTGGTATTCTCAAAAATATGAGTCCTTCTGCAGGGCTGGCAATCACTTACAGACCCACATCCAAGTGTGCAGCCACCACGACCCTCCTGAGGCCCTCCTGCCTGCACTGCTCAGGAGGGCAAGCCCTGGGATGCTGATTGAGACTTCACACAGCATCATCCAGCACCATTTCTGCTAACTCGGCTACCAGATATCACAACTGCAGAAACATTCACTTTTCCCTTAGTGGTGCATATCTGAAAGATGAACACATCATGGGGAGACAGAGGAAAACCAGATTCCGGGAATCACTCATCCGACGAGCACAATTAGCTCTTAGCCAAACTGTCCAACAGCCCCCAGTTTTGTGTTGCTCTGAAGGGGCCGTGATCAAGTTTGACCACCAGCATTTAGGTCTGTTTGCCCCACTCTGGATGGATGGGGAGAGCTGCAATATTTGTTTCAGAAAAAATCATAACTTGATGATTTCAGAGGTGTCTTTTACTTTACAGGACTCCGTCTGAACCTCGCTGGTAGGTACAAGCCCATGTGCTAGCAGCTATGTGCTGAAGTCTAATGTGCTAGATCAATTAGCCATGCAACCATACAGCTGAGGGACAGATTTGGCCCCAGTTAATTTATAAGCCATTTTTAGACTAAACAAGTTTCATTAAACCTCAAGCAAGGAGCGTTCAACCAAAGGCAAATTCATGTCAGTGTACTTGCTTATCCTTAATTACATTATTCCTTTCTTTCTGTAAAGCCGCATTACGCTCAAATACAGGTGGATTTAACGTGATGATGTAATATTAATTTGCACTGAGGGATATAATTAGTTACTTCTCAGTAAATGTGAAAAGATTAGGAATCACATTGGTTTGTTTAGTTGGCAGATGGAAACTACAGCTTCCTTTTACATCTCTGAAAAATTATGGCACCTAGCACAGCTTCCTAAACCCATTTGCCTTGATTCAAATAGACAGATTAAATAATTAACCAGAATTAGAAATAACATCAAATATGAGCAGAATAAGGAACTACAGGTGTTCTCTGCAGGCCATGTCTGCTCTGATTTTAGGATGCCCATGACATCCAAAAGCCAAATCCATATGTGGAAGTGCACGTGGTGTACCTTGAGATACGTTCTTGTACCTGGGAGGGACAGAACTCCATGTTTGCAAGGCTCCCACAACACAGTGATGCACACATGCCATAGGAACAGGATTTCGGAACTGAAGCTACCATATCCTCAGGCTGCCTGGACCAACTGTAGAAAGTAGCCACTAAATAAGCACGCAATAGGTATGCAAAGTCCTAAAGGAACAGACAAGGAATCAAAATTATCAACCCTGCTGTTTTGCGTGCATCCCATTTCATAAACTGTTATTTAAGAAAGAGATAGCTGTATCTGGGTTTCACCATCCTAGTGAAAAATCATATGGATGATTTCTCCAGAATAAAGAAAGCCTATCCTTCAGATGAAAGATACCAAAAGGTTCTGAATTCACCTGTATGGAGGTGATTAGGAAGGAATAAACATGAGCATGAGTGCATTTGCAAGGGACAGAATGAAGGAAGAAGAAAGCAGCTGTAGGCGAGGAATCCCAGATGGAGCAAACACACTCAGAAAGGGGGACTCACTCTCAGGAACATCATCTAGGTGAACAAACAGACTAAAAAGCGGAAAGCCAGAAATAAAAATCACAAAACGCTTGATCTTCCAACATGCAGGATCATGTCAGCAGAGCTAAACAAAGAGTATTCATTAATGAATATAGATATAAAGACCATGAAGATCAGGTGGTCTGATCTCCTGCACAGCTAGACATCAGACCTCCCCCTTGAATTAATCCCCCGTCGAAGGAGCGCATGTCTCTCAGGGCATGCTTGATCCAACCCATTATTTATTTACTTTGCATCCACTGATGAATGACCATGTCAAAATCTGTATCTTTCTTCTGGATTTGTCTAGCTTCAGCATCACAAGAATTTGCCTGGGACACATATCCAATAGACTGAAGAATCCTCTCTTATTCCTTGCATAGCTTTGAAGAACTCTCAGCAAGCCCTCCAGGTCTAGTCTTTGGTTAGGCGTACAAAGAGCTCAATTAACTTTTAAAACATGTTTTTAATTCTTTATTGGAACAATTTTCAATCTACCCACATAGGTCTTGTATGCCAGACCATCCAAACAGGGTATAAAGACACGGGTAACATCATCTTCCTTTCCCTACTCTTACTTCTTCCTGCTTAGGACTAAGTCTCAGGACCAGACCAAGCACTCAGACAAGGTCTATGAGCCCATCATGGCACCAGTGAGAGGCAGCAACAGCTTCCTGCTGCCCCTGCAGTGAGCCTGAAATCTCTTTTGGCAGCTGTAAAAATCATTTTTCTCTGCCTGCTTAATCCTTAGTCCCTTTGCAGAGATGTCCTACAGGGATGGCAACTTGTCCTCCTGGAGATGGTAGCTTTGCCCTGTGGACATTCCCATCCTGAAACAAATTCCATTAACAAACATGACATGGTGAGGACTCTTCTAGTCACACAATACTAAATGTAAATTGATGTCCTACAACAAGAAGGCCAGTAATTTAAAATATATCAAAGCTATATATTGAAGGCAAAGGGAAAACAATGTATGCAAGTACTTGTCCAAGCTGAAGACCAATGTATGCACTCTATCTTTACCTCCAGTATTACACAATCTTAAAATTGAAAAAAAGCTGCTAGAAGCAGCCTAATTTGGAAAAAAATAGATTCTGTTGTTCTCCCATCCTGAGTACAGCATAAGTGCAATCAAACTATCAACTGAAAGTCCAGAAAAACCCTAAAGTCATCATTATAATAAGATGATTTCAGCAGGTTGCTCAAATAATGGCTCATCAAATCATCAGAATAGAGAAATATTTGCACAGGACCTTTACTTTCAAAAAAACATTTTTGAAAGGGCATTGAGAGCAATACTGCTTGCAAGAAAGATTTCTTGTGTCAAAATTCATGGAAGTCTAACTTCAGAAGCCAGTCTTCTCTTAGTTCAACTTGAAATGTCAGAAATTGAGGCTGTTGCTTGGCCACAAGAGCAGAAAGGCATTTTGCAAATTCATTCTTTTTTTAAATGTGTGTACACATATATATTGATATATGCATATATAACAGTGTGGCTAGTGTTTGAAAAATTCATCTCTCCTTCATTTGGTTACAATGAAAAATTTAATGCATCCTTTTTCAGGATAGGAGGAGGAGTTGTAACTGCCTAGATTTGTCAAAATTATGTTTACTTTAGTAAGTGAAATGCAATCACATCTGAATCACAAAAGGATAAACCTAAAGGCTGACATCAAACAGAAATGCTCTTCACTCATTTGTTAATATATTTGGTACCAACAATTGGTGAGGGATGGTAGCATGATTCATATCTTGGTATCTCTTCCCTTGGGAACTCTAGAAATCATAGAATCATAGATTCATAGAATCATCTAGGTTGGAAAAGACCGTTAAGATCAAGTCCAACTGTTAACCTAACCCTGTCATCCCACCACTAAACCATGTCCCTAAGCACCTCATCTACCCTTCTTTTAAATACCTCCAGGGATGGGGACTTGACCACCTCCCTGGGCAGCCCATTCCAGAGCCTGACAACCCTTTCAGTGAAGAAATTTTTCCTAATGTCTAAGAAATTTTTCCTGATGTCTAAAGAAATTTTTCCTAATGTCTAAGTCATGCTCACCCTATGCAGACACCAGTGTGGATACAGATGAAAAGCACAATCTCTTTCACCCTTGCCTCAGTTCTTCCATCTGTAAAATGGGACACCCAATGAAGACTGGCTCATCTGGAGCCAAGTAGAAATGCAGACTATTATTACTCTTCACTCACTTCAAGCACTTTCTCCTTCTCATCACTCATCTTTATCATTTAGCTGGTTTTGGACCAAGTGGTTTCATTAAAGGGCTGATTACAGGATAATTTGAAACAAGTATATTAATCGCACATTATGCCTAATTGCATTAGCTTCAGATGTGTCCCCTAAGTATGATTTACATTTTGAAAGATGTATAAGACTCTTTTCTATCATCTCCTTTAATAAGATCCAATCTCAGAGACCTTTTTCTTTTTTTAGTGCTTAGTCCTCTGTGAATTTTCTTCCTCTTGGAGATACTGAATTTCTAGGAACTCTCCCTGGGAATCTTTGAAGCTAAGAATAAGATGGCATTAAATCAATAAAACACTAAATAAAACAACCATAATTGATAGTACTTTGATTTTCTCTCATTTTTTTTTTCTCCTTATATCTCAACATACTTTGCAAAAGGTGGCAAATATTATTCTGTTTAACTGACGGAAAAACACACAGACAGACCAAACACCCTGTATTAGTACCAGCACCTACCCTAAATCCCAAATACCACAGGGACAGTGAGCTTCATGAGGAGGGAAGGTAGGTTCATGCCTGATGTGATGGGGCTGCACAATAAAAATAATAATAGACACCAATTCCACCTTTTCAGCCTCTAGCTTTCTCAGCACATTATTTCTTTAAGCTATTCAATAATTGTTAATAGATGACAGACTCTTCAAACCATTAAAATTATGTAACTTTCAAATCTGTCAGGTTGAAGTATTGTTCTTCCCACCACCCCATTACTTTTAGTAACTACTTCCAAACCAACTGCCTATGTGGGAGCAATCTAGGAGTCACTTCAGTTAAACAAGTCTTCCAATACACTCCTTCAGAAAGATGAAGTCAGCAACACCTATTGGGTGACCATTTTTTAGTGGTGAATTTGTGAGATCCTGGCTAGGTTTGTCCTACGGAAGCCGCAAGCTCATGCGGTCTTCTCATAATCCTAGTTCAGAGAAGTTCACAGATAATATTCAGAATATATCAGACCTCAACCATTTCCAACAAAAGCGCAAATGGAGAAAATATTCACAATACGGCACAGAAATACCAGGTGTCAATGTCATCAAGTAGACCAAGTTTTCACTACACCCCATGTAGATGGTACGAATCACAAAGTGGCTTTAATAGCCAGAGATGCCACCATCCACAAAAAGCAACACAACCATCAAACAAGCACAAGGAAGACGTTGACAGCTCCAAGAGGAACAGCTCTATTTCACAACCCTTATCTCACTGTAATTAATTTTGAAGCAAGCTATCGTTCCTTGTGACACTTCCGCACAACTCCCAGCTCAGAGAATGCAACCTCGGGAGCCTACCAAAGAAAGAGGTAAAATAAGCTCTCCCAGGTCAAATTCCTCATAACACGTGGTTTGATTACATGGGAAACATGATCTGGGCTTCCTATCTTCAGTTGGTTTAGCTCCTCAACCAATTTTGGTTGCTGGGCAGATGCTGCCAAATCAACATAAACCCAACTCCGATCATTTTACTCAAAATTCGTAAACAGACTAATAGCAAAGCAAACCATTCTCAGACAAGCTCCATCCAACTGTGTCATAACACGAATTTCCAAACTGGATTATGCTTTTGAAATTAATTTGGGTTAGCTTGCATAATGCCATGTGCTGAAAAATCTGGAAGGGAAATCCGAAGTCCCACTGCAAGCCTTAGACCCCATTCACCAAGTTACTATTTTTTTCCAATTTACCATAGCTTTCTGATGAGCTGAGTGGGTATGTCAGACTCTCCAGGGCCACTACTCCTGTGAATCATCTGTTGGGCATGAAAATCAGCTTTTACCTAGTAAGTTATCGATTTCACTTCCTTCCTCTCTCCATCGGGCATGTCGTGACCTCTGGTAGTGATCAGCCTGATCCAGGAGCTCCAAAAGGTCTTAAGGATGGTAAAAGTCAGGTTTTAATTTTTTTTTTTTTTTTTTTGCTCTTTCTCCAGATGGCGTAAGACCAACTATTTCAAAGCATGCAATACTGAAAAGTGGTGAAGATAAAAACAGGAAGAAAGATAACAGCACAACTCTGAACACTCACATGCTACATGAGATATGCACAAGGCCCTGTGCCACCACAGCCCAAACCATCCATCCTACCAAGTAAGGCCCTATGTAAAGACTTAGTTGCCCAAAATGAGAAGCACCCAGAGCTACCAATTTCCTTAGAAAATTCAGGTGTTTGATTTAATCCTGGTCTTCTTTTAACTCACACAGACAAACAGAAGCACAAACCAGGAGAAATCCCTCAGTTAACAAATATTCATGGCTGAAGAAG
This sequence comes from Egretta garzetta, assembly GCF_000687185.1. Taxonomy (NCBI): domain Eukaryota; kingdom Metazoa; phylum Chordata; class Aves; order Pelecaniformes; family Ardeidae; genus Egretta; species Egretta garzetta. The sequence goes on along the minus strand of NW_009258783.1, from coordinate 1,737,030 downwards.
ACAGCAATGTTTCTCTACTATCAATGATACAAACACGATGAAAACATGAAGAATGGATTCAGGAGCTGGTACAAAGTGTTTCTTTTTCCTTCCTTTCCTACCAAGCAGTAACTTATATGGGACTGACCAGGGTTTAAAAGGAGATAAGCAATGATCTAGAGCCTGAAAAAAAATTAAGACTTCCTGTTTTAAAAGCAGCATCTGCAGGTGTACAGTCTGCGTATCAGTAAGAACGTCTTGGCCATAAAGAAACAAGAGAATGCAGTGTTAACCTGGCAGCTGATGACCCTTTTTATTTTCTACAATCCTACACAATAAACAAGTGCAAGTATGAACATCCAGCTTCCTTAACTTGCTATCTTAAACAGATTGTGCTCCGTCAGAATTAGCAAAGCACTCAGGGCTGAATGCAGCCAAGCACCCAGAAATACCAAGCAAACCAGATACAAGGGACATATGGGGCAGTGCCTTCTCTTCTGCAGATTAATGAGTACAGAAGAAAAAAAGGGGATGATTTAAACCCTCTTTCTCGTATTTTCTTTAAACAACCATGGACCAGAGAACAGAATTCAGATTTTATATACATCCTCCTGTAAATAAATGAAGGGTCAATGTCTTCTTATGCAATGTCCACAGCATGAAATAGCTTTTCTGGCCAACTTTCAGGCCTTATCAGTTTGGCAGAACCGTTTGATATACTTGGGACGTGTTGCAGCTGAAGCATGCCATGGGATGCTGATACTTCACTCTGTCCCCATGTGTAAAATATTCTCCCTACCTCTGACACTCCACTAAAGCCATCCTCTTGATGACAGGTATTTGTCCAGATGCCCTGGTTAAAAAAAGTCCCATCTTCCAACACATCTCTGGTAAGCTGACTGGGAAAACTAAATGATTAAAAACTATAGTGTTCACTCAGGGAAAAAAAAATCCCACCAAAAATAACCATGTAAACTTCTGTTAGATAATAACAATTTTGGAAAATGGCATAGTAAGAGACTGGCCAGGAGATCTGAGACCCACAACTTGGATCTGATTAATTCATGTTTTGCTGAGTGATTCTGAACCTTCTGGGTGTTTCCCCATCTGCAGAATATGCATAAATGAACAGTTTCCTTCACAAATCCCTTGGAGATCAGGGAATGAAAAGAATTGGATAAGAGCTGTGCTATTATTTTTTTGCACTGAACTTTCCTGGTTTCCTTGATCTGAAGTATCTTTCATTCACAAGTCATTATGTGATACGACTTGGAGGGGAGCTCCATCTGAGCCTGTCTGCGGGATACAGCCCAAAGGCACAGTATCAGAGATCAGCTTGTAAAAGAAAAAAATAGCTTCTAAGGAGGTATAAGCACAACAGAGAGATGTACTTCATTAACAAAAAACACAGTGATACACCCTTGACTTACAGCTGAGAAAGCCTGCTGGAAATGATCACAATATAACCAAGAAGGTTATATTCAGCGTGGACCTTTTTTTCTTCCTTTTAAAAAATCATAGAATCACAGAATCATAGAGTCCTAGCTTGGAAGGGACCTCAGGGATCATCTGGTCCAACCTTTCTAGGTAAGAACAAATCACCATCCAGGGCTGCTTCTTACTGGGAACTGGTGGATGCTCAGCACTTCGGAAAAAGTGGCCTAAAGTTTTAAATCACAGTGTTGGGAAGTGAAGGATAGGCTTGTGGTTGGAAGACTTAACTCAAGAGACCTAGCTCCAAATCCCACTGGTTTACAGGTTGCTGGCAGTTTACCTTTGGGTAAACTCTTTGGGACACAACTTCTTCTGTCACAGGTATTTACAGCAATGGGTTTTCACTTCATGTGGCTCTCCATGCACTATTTAATTTGGGTTAAATTTGAAAGCAATACACACAGACCTATACGAGCACTAATATTCTTGAAGAAAAATACCTATCTGCTATGTTTCCATCATGTAAATCAAAATGCCCAGCACAAATTTCTCTATTTCTGTCATCCCTGGAAAGATGAAGAGTAATAGTAAGAAACTAAATAATATGATTCATATTTCTGTTATTAAAAATAATTAAATATAGGGCTAGCCAAGAAGGGAAATGAGTGTAACTATGAAATTAATCAGTGAAGCTTCTGAAGTAAATTGATAGGTTATTGCAGAACAGCACTGAAGCAGGCTCAGGACTACCTTCCAAAAACCTTTATATGAAAAAATGGACACTACTTGATAACACTTTATTTTCTAAACATTTGAACTATATAGAGAGAAGAAAAACACGCTAAACATTTATCAAACTTTTCTGAGAAAAATTCACATTCATTTTTATTTCCAACAAAATCCCACCTAAAAACTGAGGTTTAGAAAACATTCACAGTTCTTACTACCAAGCAGTTAAATGAGTTTTCCATCCTAAAGGGCTTATGCCACTGGGACAAAATTATCCTTCATATAACACCAATAACATCACTAGATTCACAGATAAATTTGTCTCCACTTTCCTACAATGCTTCGGCTTGCCAAAGAAGTCTGATTTCCCTAAAGGTTGCTAAGCAGCTTCTCCCCTGGGACTGCCCTATTTTTACTCGACAGAGTCACAAATGCCCATTTCTCCCTCTGCATGACACCTCTTCCCCTCGCGTGACCCGACACGCCGGCTGCCGTCACTCGTCCCCAGTGGCCTCCCCACATCCTTTTCCACCCGGGATGCTACACCAAGGCTGATGAGAAACCAAACTCTGCAGAATTGCATATTGCTAAATTCTTCCCTCTGCACAAGCCCAAGTAAGTAGATTTCCCATCAGGAACCACGCTGGGACACGGGCACGGGCCCCTCTCCTTGACCATGGCGTGGTGGCTGCTACAAGAGCAGGGCATGCAAGTCCCATTGGCACCCCATGGCACCCAAAATGAGTGCCTGTTTTATTGCACATGGCTGTGCAGGTTTGATACGGCCTCGGTTATTAGACACCAACTTGCAGCCTCCTGCTCTTTGCAGCAAATGCCACTTTGGTGACATCCACCTCTGCAGAAGCATCAGTTCGAGGGGGACTGAAAGCTCAAAGCAGAGAAATGCCAGAGCACAGGGCTCCCGAGCACAGAGCTGCTCCATACTATCACACAACCATAAATGCGGCAATTCCATCCATCCCCGGGCTTGCTACCTCCATGCAAGGGCAGCAAGATTTGCTATGAAAAGTACAGGTCTCCGAGACTACTGCCGGCCATTTAGCACAAAAACTTGTGGCTAGGACAGAGCAGGGCTCTGCTTCCCTCTTGAAAGCCACACATCTGAGGGCTGATGCTCCCTGCATTTGGGGCTCTCGCATCTGCCTGCCACGCCAAAGCGCTCTCTGTGGTTTAATGGTGTTTTTAGCTCTCATCAGTCTTCCCTTTTCGAGGCATCATTTCCCATCACTCTGCTATCTCAGTCCTGAAACAAAATTACAATAACCCTCATATAAAGGCCGATGCATGGGCTGGTTTCTTCAGTCCTCCTCCTGAGGACAGAAATTCAGATGGAGCCAAAAGCATGGTCCCAAGCAAAACCCTAACAAGCCACTAAGTCACACAGTGAAACCCCACAGGCTTAACTTCAGAGCTGCATCCAGCAAAGGACGTGACAGTCAAAAGGGAAGCTTTTCCATGGACTCCACACAAGACAGCTATTCAGACTCAATGCAGACATTCAGGTACGCCACAGGGGAACTGAGTCTTGCTTTGAGGTTATTCCTGCAGAAAGAGGCACGTCTGCAGCACTATAGCTGGGTAGCTCACAACCACTTCGGCCCTTGTGGATCACCCCATCTGTGGTTGAAAGGCAGGTAGATCGCAGAGATCTTCATCAAAGATGAACCTGGTCCTCTGCGTAGTACCAAAACCTCCAGCAACCGCTCCACTCTCTGTCCTGATATGGGCACTCTTTTGCTGCATGGGGCTTTTTGGCTGCTCCAGGCTCATCTCCCACAGAGTCACCTCTAGGGCTCATTTCTCAAAGAAGATTTGCAGGTTGAAAGCGGTTCCTTGAACAATCCCAGCGCAAGCAACATCTCACCTTTGCCCTCTCCCTCCCTGAAGAAGGTAAAGCTGGGACTGCTGCCCATTACATCCAGCCAAGATTTGGCACAGCAATAAATCTCTGCAGCCATGGAGCTTTTTCTGGGCGACAAGATCAAAATGTCACTGCGGGAGTGAGTCAATCTCAAGAATAACATCTGTAGGCTCCCATATCATCCCTAAATGATAATATCTTGCTGGGAGAGACAGAAGGAACAGATAGACACAAGTGCCCAGGTTACAGCTGCTAATATTCAGGGGTAGGCTTTGCCCTCATCATTACAAAATAGCAGGACTGGGGCTTAGGTTAAGGCTCAGGAGAGATGGATTTTTCTCCACACCATCCTGCCACACAGTTGCTTCAGGAAGGAAGGAAAGAAACCAGAAATTCTCAAATACTCAACTGAATGTGGAAGAAGTTTTGAAATCCTGAACCTTAAAAGCTCAGAAATCAAGCAGTGAGCAGAAAGAATCCAAACATTTCTTTGCCTAAACTCTTGATTTTAAGTTTTCTGATGAGTTCTCTGTGAACTAAAATTCATTTCTTTCCTATTTTTTTCCTATACAGGTAATCCCTAAAGGAGAAAGGGACAACTCCAAAGTTTGCACTCATCGAGACTTTGCAGTGAAGCTGCACACACAGAATATGCACGAGAATAGACATTTAGAAGTGATTCTTACCAAGCATTGAAATCCCTTTTTAAAATAACCCCAGAAGACTCTTCTCTGGCACTCT
>NW_009258783.1:1727886-1732230 GCF_000687185.1 Egretta garzetta | reverse complement strand
AAGACCCAATTTTTGCAGCATCAGCATGAAAAAAATGCAAACTCTCTGAAAGCAATCTATGCTGCAAGGCTTTGTAGGGCTGGCATGGACAAGTCCGCTCTGAAGCTCTGCACTTAAAAATCACCGTTCAACCCAAAACAAATCCTGAACTATAGCACTTAGTGCTTCAAGTGCAACACAAACAGAACAGCAATGACCAAGTAGCAGACATCCAAGAAACACAATCTACCTCTTCTACCACCTGAAATGCCATCTGATCCTACATTCCCTGGCAAAAGCTTTGTCACCTGAGTTCTGCCATTGGGCATGCCTAGAGCAGCCACCACCTTGGCTGTCCCGAAAACGAGTCCCTTTACCTGTGCATAAGGCTGTGTGGGATTCACATAAGAGGTGGCCTTGAGATAAGTCTTATGAGGGGTTGCAGACCATTGGAAATACTCAGATGAAGTACTGGTTCAGATGGAGCAGGCTGCCCAGAGAAGTTGGGCAGTCTCCACCCTTTAAGAACAAACTGGATCAAGCCCTGAGCAACCAAGGCTGTGAGGAGAAGGTTGGATGAGAGACCTCCTGAGGTCCCTTCCCATCCGTGTTATCCATGATACTAACCGTGAGGTTGGGATTCAGTTCTCAAGTGCAGATGTCTAAACCTGGGCATCTAGTCTATGCCATGGAAAAAGAGATACTCCACCCTATTTTAAGGAACAACAGAGGAATTAACTATAGGGGACACCTCTCTCCCCCCATTGACCACATAAACACAACCTGCTTAGACTCAGACAACTAACCGGGACATCTACAGCAGGAGAGTGAATGCCATGAGACCACTCACGTGACCAGTGGAAGACCAATATCCAATTTCCCCAGCTTGAGGGATTCACACCCAAACCTCTCTGGGGAGCTTCCAGATCGCCAAGAAAGCAGTGCTATGGCAGCAGAACTCTTCATCCCTCTTCCCAAAACTCAGATGCTGAGCATTGGAGACTGAGCCCACCTGGCAATTTGTGAGGAACCGATGCTGGTCTCGGTCCCTCATCCGCAGATTATCTTTTTTTGTTCCGTTTGACTTGAACCCAGTGACTATCATATACTTAAACAGATTTGCTCTTGCTGCATTTTACCTGGCTCATTATTTATGGGCGGACTTTGCCTTTCCTCATGTCAGTAACTGCCATTCACATGAGCGTCTCCTTTGAAGGTAGGATTTACATGAGAATCAGCCTAGCTGAGCCGGGAACCTCTCGATAACCCCTCTGCCAGCCCAGGGGCAGTCTCTGCTCAGGTGCTTTGTGAAGCACCACAGGTGCCACAGAAAGAAATGGATAATTATGATATGTGGCAGCTCCTGGGACATAGGGTGGTGGAGAGGAGGTTGGGACACCCGGCTTCTCCATTTGCTTTTGCTATTCAATTACTTTGTAAGTTAGCATTTGTTTATCTTCTGTCTATTTAGACCACAGACTCTTTGAGGTGGGGACTGTCTCTTGCTATGTAGCTGAAGAAAGAAATACAAATAAATAAAGTAGGATTCCGGGATGAAAAATAAAAACAAAGCAAGCAATATCCTCAGCAAGGCTCTGCTCAGTTGCTGAGGACTGACAGCACCACAAGACAAGTTGGCAAGATAAGAACCCGAGTTTTATTCTTTAAAGTCCCACATTTCTGTGTCAACAGTATTTTCTAAACAACGAGCACACTAGCGATTCCCCACTGAAGCATTAGCAACTGCAAGCTGAAAATCATCTGCCCATGCAAATACTATGGATCTTTTCTCCTCCTTTCCCTCCCCCTTCTCTGTTCAAATATTTGTTCATCAGACTTCAGCACCGAAAGCTGGAAGCGTGCCATGCTGCCCTTCTAATATTTTGTAGAGTACTGCATTTATTTGCAATTCTATTCTCCCAGTAAAAAACATACTGCTTCAATAAATCTTCCTCCAGTGATATTTTATGTATTCTGGCTAGCTGTTTACTGCAGAATTTTTGTAATAAATTATGCTCACTTGCAGCCTGACCTCTGTAATTTTCATAATAGCCCCCCCAAAAAAAGTGTGTACTACTTCTCCAGAAGTACCTTCGCAATTTGCTCACCTTGCCTTTCCTCTCCACTTTGCAGCAAACAGATGTCTTTACTCTGAGGGTGACAGAGCCCTGGCACAGGCTGCCCAGGGGGGCTGTGGAGTCTCCTTCTCTGGAGATATTCAAAGCCCGCCTGGACGATGTCCTGTGCAACCTGCTCTGGGTGACCCTGCTTTAGCAGGGGGGTTGGACTGGATGATCTCCCGAGGTCCCTTCCAAGCCCTGCCATTCTGAGATTCTGTGATGTCAGTGAGGCCCGCTGCTACGCAAGCTCCCCAGGACACTGACCCAGCATCTTGAATGACGACACCTGAGCCCCGGGTCTGAGAGCAATCTTTTATATTTCTTTACAGAAAACACACTTCTTTTGGACTGAACACCAGCAAGATATCTACACTACAAGCCTCAATCCAGAGATGTCTCCTGATCTCCAATTAGATCCATATTAAAGCTTCAGGCTCACTAAAGGTGTAACCCACAGGATGCTTAAGATGCTTTTGACAGCCCATCAGTCACTGAGGCTCTGTGTACCACCCCATGTACCACCCAGGCTGGGGGACACGAAGCAACCCATTCCCTATCATTTTCAGATAGAAATGGGCAGAGGAGAAAGGGAGAGGAAGGAAGGACAGAGAGCTGGGAGCTCTAGCAGTGAAGATATTTGCATTTGGGGGTCTGGAGATCTGATACTATACTGATAGTATATGCACATGCCCCTAGATTTGCACTCAGAGTTTATTTTTAAAAGCATTCATCTAGGCATCGATAAATATTGTATTTGCACTAACAAAAGCTATGGGTGGGAAATGGATGGTAACCATAAGGGCTTGTGTGCCTCAGCCTCAGTAATCCAGCTGGGCCTTTTGGCAAATGAGAGGAAGAGCCATGATTTTAAAACTGTCCTGTGTAGCTAAGATTTCAAAACTGTAATAATTTATTTAAGTGTATAATAATAACTAATACTTTCTATAACTGTGTAATAATTTATTTGTACACCACCACCCCCACATCCCCACACACACACCCCAAAAAAGCATTTTCTTGTAGCCAGCTGCTTGGAGTTGGGAAATGAAACGTTTGCTGACCACTGGGCTTTCAGACAGACCCACTGAAATTACAGAGCAGATCAAGATGCTTTTGCTGCCTGGATGTGCCCCCATGAAACATGCTTTTTCTTCATTGCAAAGGGTTTCTGTTAAAACCATGCAAAGTGGTGACTGCAACATTTTCATATCCTCTTTCTAATTTCCTTCCTTCAAGATTTCCCGCATTTCTGTCTCAAACTTAAATGACAGCCAGCTTAAAAGAAAAAGAAGCAGCCTTTCTAGTACTGCTTATTTTCTCCACTTTTAGCGTCCAATTCTTCTTGGACCTTCTGACATGGGAGCTGCCTCTGCCTCTAAAGAAATGCATTGTTAATTGACTGTTTTTGTCCTTAAAATCTTGCTTTGGCAGTAAGAAAAGACAGACCCTGGTACTCAATGACAACCAACCAAGATAAAACATATTGGTGAGCTATATGGACTGTATAGGTAATGTGCTCCCTGCCCAAGACGAGACGAAAGGCTGAAGCACGGCTCAAATCATGCTACTAATACAAATGTTCTCATTTTGGCTCTTCTAGAGCACTTCCCTATGGGTCTCAAAGCATTTTGTAACAAAACCGTGAGTCTTAGATGTAATAGATGACAAATTTAAATCGCCTAATAGAGGACATTTAAGATCAATTCTGGGAAGAGCATTCAGGGCTTACTACTGCTGCCTTAGATAATATTGCCTTCCAAAAAGCACAGTGACCGCCTCAAAAACAAACCAAAAAAAAGTTTAATCATTAGGCTGTTCCACATTTGTTATTTCAGATAAAGGAAATGGCATTTCTCAGGGAAATCTTGGGGTTAATTTGTTAAATGTCATGTTTTCTTTGGCAAATGATCAGTGAGCTCATTAATTTCTATATCTAACTTAGTTTCCGTTTCAAAGTACTATAAAACAGAAACAAGCAGATGCTCATGCCAAAAAGTAAACATTAAAGAGAAAGATAATATAAATGGTCCCTTTTAAAATTGATTCAGATACAACAGATCACAAAAGGCCATCTTAAACCCAAATGCTCTTAAAAAAAGAGATTAAGATCTCCTTACCCTCTGCTTCGAGTAAGTATTTAAGCTAATGAGAGCTAGGAAATCAATGAGTGGATATTGAATTGCTATCTCGCCAGGCTTCAGACAGATTCTGGTAAACAAACAGAAGCCTAAAAATAAATGTGTAG
>NW_009258783.1:1688930-1727869 GCF_000687185.1 Egretta garzetta | reverse complement strand
AAATTTTTTTCAGGGACTTACACATTTATAAGCAGAGAGGGAGAAAAAAGGGTGGAAAGAGATACTGTAAAGGTAACTCACGTGGAAGAGATTGCACTTAAGATTTTTCATCTATTGGAAAATCAGCTATGCTTAGATCAGTATCCACTTTAATAACTGCGACACATACTTGCCCATGCTGAATCTGTGGGCTACATGCCATGCCCTTGGCTCACATCTGCACACTCATCTACAGATGCTGTTTAAGACACTGGCAAGAGGAACTCAATCCTCAAGAAAAGCCAACGTGGATGCAACTTACTGCAAGAGAAAAGTTCTAACGGCTGGACTTGATGATCTTAAAAGGTCTTTTCCAACCTAAACGATTCTATGATTCCATGATTCTATGATTCTAATTCTTCTTGCTCTGAGACCTACTTGAAGTTTCCTTTTGCTTTATTTCACATAACCAGTGGTTCCACTGAGGGGCTTTGGTGTTTTAGAGAGGAACCTGCACATATGCTATTACAGGAGAAAATCTAGATTTCGTAACCATATCACCAGTCTTAGGTTTGCAAAATTTTTCACTAAACTGAGAGTTTAGACACCCCAGAACTGTGCCACACATTCGTAACCTCACTAGTGCCACAGCAAAGTGCTGTTGTCCTGAGTTTGTGGCTGTCTATCTCCACAGAGCAAAACAGTTGCTGTTTCCAGTTATTGCCATGTGCAATGCTCATCCACAAACTTTTGGTACGTGCAAAGACACACAACAGAATTTATCTCACAATCCCTCTGCCAAACAGCAGCCACCTTCTTCCCCTCCAGACTGCAGGGTATGTAGGACATTTACTGCCCCCAGCCCTGCTTCTTTGCCCAACTTTGCATACATCTCAATTGCAGCACGATGACATTGCCGGAAAGAGCTAAGCCAAAGCATGAAGCTTTTCATTTCATTTGGAAAGAGATGAGATCTGGTAACTTGCAGCAACAAATTCCATGCTTTTAATTCACATCCCAGGTAAACCCTATATGCAATGGTCATCATCTCCAGGATTTTTATTTTTTTTTTGCAGCAGCAGACACAGGACATGAACTAGATGAAGCATTTGATGGGGAGCCAGTGCAAAGGGCAGAAGCAGAGGCAAAATGTTCTCAGGCTCACACTGCTAAGTAGAAAACCTGCTGGTCAGTATTGCCAGTGCACACAAAATTAGGTCCTTTTTCAGTGAAAATCTTTCAAAGAGGTGTCCTAAAGCTGCTGAATGACTTTTCATTGTGAATTTTGCCAAGAGGCTCCCAAACTGCAGCCATAGTTTACAGCAGATAGTATCAAGCTTTGCACCAAGATTTCCAGCCCTGACACTATTGAGTGCGCGTGACTCTCAGTTCATCATATGCACAACCAAGTACACAGCCACGAACTGCACACATCCATCCTGGCACTGCCACCAGGGAAGAGCAAAGAACCACCAAACTATTTTTTTTCAGCAACCAAAGGGGAGATGCACCAGGAGTGGCCCCAATTCCCACACCAGCCCTTCAGCCGGGGTAGCACAGCCTCTTCTGTGCCCCTCACCTTCTCCTCTGAACAGAAGTAACTACTTGTCTGTGCTTTATTTGATGGCAGAGATCAGCTTCTGTCTCCAAACGCCTTCGCTTCTGCCAGACGTGCAGCTCTGGTCTTTAATAAACTACTATTCTGCAGACAATTTCAGAGAATCAGATAGAGAACAAAGAGGCCACCAAAGCAACAATAAAAATGCAGATGGAGAAAACATTGCAATGAATAATATCAGATTGGCCCTAAATTCAGAACTGATGTCTCCTCAGCCTATAAAAAGTCCATTACTATGTGCTGCTTTCTGAGATGTCAGGCATGCAGCGTAACCCTTTCCACGTCAAGATAAACAAAGCAATAGGCTTCAGAAAATATCTGCTTTAAATCAAAGCATTTCCACAAAGTGTACTTTCTTCAAAGTTGAAAAAGAGTAGTCTTATGCTTTTATTTATGTTCTCTTACAGACAAGTTACATAGGCCGTTAAGTCCTAGCAGCGGATAAAGTTTTCTTTCAAATAAAAAGGGTGACCCTGCGTAAGCAGACATTTATTTTGCTCATGTGTGAGAAGGGCAGATGATTACACCATGCCTAAATGCAGAGCCATGTAACAGAAAAGGAAATCAAGTGGTTTTACAAGGAGATGGAAGTCCATTAATTTAGAAGTTCCTCAGCTGTCCTTCTAGTAACCATGCAGATACTGTAAGTGCAATCAGCTGATGCTGTCATTGCAAAGTTTTACTTCCAGCTTTGCTGTTTCACAGAACTATACACAATTTAATCGTATGAGCCCGAATACACCCTTCATTGCACCATTTCCCAAAAAGCCATCAGAGCAATTGTCAGAGAGAACCTGAAGAAGACACTGACAAATGCAAAACTAACGTATACTTCAGCTGACAGTCCCATGGAGGTCCAACCTTCCAGGCATCCCTACAGCTGGAGCATCTCCCCAGGGCAGGGCACGGAGCAGCTTACACAGGCACTGCCAGAAACTGTGATTTGCTACAGAAGTGGCTCCAGTCTCCCAAAGAGCGAGGTTGAAACATTGGCCAGCCTCAGTATTGCTTAAAAAAAAGTGTCAGGAAAACTAAATGGAAGGAAAATGTCAGGAAAACTAAATGGAAGGGATTAAAGAGAATGAAAAAAGATAGCAGGATAATTTGTGTGCAGGACGCAAGCCCAGTTTTGTTGCCTGATTTTTGTTTTGGCAGCTGCACGTCCCAGGGATGCCTATTTAGGGACAGATTTTACTTAAAGTTTCTGCAATGTTGTGTATAGAAGAAACAGGAACAAAAACACATCTCAGGGACCTGTACTTATTTAGAAACCCAGAGGAAGTGAGCCACTTGTGCAGCTCCCAAGCTCCTGTTGTTTGGGTTCGATTTCTTTTTAAGATTGGACTCATCGTTTGATTCTTTTAACTAAAGAAACACAATAAACACAACTTCACTGTTTCAAGCAAGCAGTAAAAACAAATAGCAAACCTATAAAACATTGAAAATGTAAGCAAAGAGATTTTTAGTCCAGGAGGAGATAGCTACAGGTGAAAGCCACACCAAAAGGGCTACATCCCAGCCTTACCCCTCCACGTTCCTGGGCCAGATGAGCAATGGTAGGGAAGGGGTCTTTACTGGGTGCACAGAAGCCACTGCTATTTACTGGTGGCACCCAGCTCCTGTTGTGGGGACACTTCCCTCATCAGGTCTGTCTCACTCCCTCATGTCCTCAGCTCCCCCACTGGGACTGCCACGGACAGTGCCAGCCATGGGTGGGTGACACCGTCTGATGAGAAGGGCACTGAGGCCATGCAGCAAACATCTTTTTTTAGATAAGCTCTGAATTTGCCATCCCTTCTAAATGGATGTGTCACCCACTTCAAGACCTGTAGTTACTGGGGTCAAGTACAGCCAAGAAAAGGCACACTTCTCTCCAGCCAGCCCCGTCCCTATGAAAAGTTCCACCAACCTGCCAAGGCCACGCTCTTGCATGCTGTTATACTCCTGGTCTTCCCCTCCACAGTGGCTATTTACATTTCTGGTCCCTCACCAGGCTTACCCTGAAGTCCTCCCTTCTTTGGGAACACCAGCCCCAACAGCTACTGGGCTATGATGTGTCACCAAACCACTAACGTCCTCCACAAACATGAAAACAGCACAACCAGTGACTTAAGCCCAGATGCTTCAATTAGTTATGAACATGAGTGGCCCTATCACACTAGGTGGAGATGCTTCTGGGCAGAAAGTGGCTTCTCCTAGCTCACCTCACCCAGACGCAGGATGGGGAGTTTGCACTCCCAGGAACCGTTTTGAAGATCAAAGCAGCGTTGAGTCAGAGGGAGTCTGAGCCATACATTGTTTGCTTCATATACTCTTACATAGAATTCTGTGGTGTCATTAAGTGGTGTAATTACAGAGTCCAACTGTGCATTTTTGCGGTTGAAGTGAAAGTATGCTTAATGGTGTAATTACATCTAAAAAAGAGATCCCATGACTAATTACATCCACAGGGCGGCAAGCGGCAAAAAGCTTCATAGCGTAATATTAGGAATGAATTATGTGTCTGGTAGTTCCCCTCCTTACTCAAAGCACAGCAGTGTAAAATACTACTGGCAAACCCCACATCTCACTGTGCCTTCCACAGTGCTAGGATTATCACCATCCATGAGCCCATGAACCGCAAAACCTTCTGAATAACAACCAAGGCCAACTCACCTTCATGCTGCACAGGAATGATCCCATTTCACCCCAAATGAGCAGGGATATGGCACTGCTGGGGTGTGAAGACTGTGATCAACCATCACAGTCCCACACAAGCAAGTTTATGGGTGACTGATAGGGTCTTCAGCCATGCCCCATGTCTCTCCTACCTGTTCAACTTTCCTGTTTGCCATGTATCTGTCTGAGGTTGACTGAAGCCATAGGGTGAATCCAAGGTGAAGACCTTGGCAAATGCTTGCCCAAGCCAGGTGCCACCTGGGCTAGCCAGTGTTATACTGGCTACCAGTCCCTCCAGATAACACTTGTAGGAGGATTATCCTGGCTGGTCAACTAGAGGCACATCACAGACCATGTTACCTAAATCCAACTTCTGCCAAGCACCCATGCTACCTTCCCATCACTTCAAAACCAGGAGAAATTGTCTGCAGTCCACCTCTCCCTGCCAACCTTTCCCATCCCACACTACTCATTAATCCAGGGCAGATGGGGATTTGGCCTTAGCCTACCCAGAAGCCATGTCCTCCAGTCCCATCAGTGAAACACTGGAAAACACAGCACTACCCAAAACATTGGTCTGAAGCCAAGGAAGTGCTAAAGCATTCCTCAAATCTATTTGTCTTACTGCCTGAGATGGTGTTTTATTACTAGCGATTTATGGGCAATGGACTCACTGTGGCAGATGCACCCACCCTGACAAAGACCGGGCCTTCACCTTTACTTTTCGCACCCTTACTGCCTCATTGTGTCCGTTGTCCCAGACACAGTCGCTGGTAGACAGAGCCCTTGGCCAACAGTAATGGACATGACCATATACGACCACAGGTCAGATTCAACTAGGGTATAAATGGAGTCTTGCTGGGGGGCAAATTGAATCAGTCCTCCTCAGAGCAGTGGGTCTGCTGTCAGGGACTCTCCCCTGGGGTTGGGATGCTGCCCGAGGTAACTCGTCAAGGTTGAGAGCCCTCGCCTTACTGGGTGAGTGATTGCGCATTTTGAGTCATCATTCTGAAGCTTAAGAATTCTTAAGTCAGCTGTGTAGCATTAAGTCCCGTTGGCATCTGAACCTGTGGTTTACTAATGTTCACTGGAGTACCAAACACTTTTGATTAGAAGAAATATTATTTTTGGTTACATCACCTGCCTAATTTGACTTTGTGCACCTCCGTGACACTCAGTCCCAGACAGAGGGAGAACGATTAACACCCCCCTATTCCCTGATCCGACTCCACTCGACTTCTGGCTCGTTCTCCTCCGCTTTCCTTCTTTATCCTCCTATTACAGCAATAGTGAAGGACAACCAGCATTTGCCTTTTTTCAAGAGCTTCTCGACTGATGACTTCAGATCAGGGCTGTTTTGCTGAGTAGCATTTTTACTAGTAAGCAAGCTGAATATTGATTTTTTTTTTCTCTCTCTTTCAATAGGAGCAATGGGTGCTCCTCTTCAGGGCTCCGGAGAATTAGTTGCGAAATGTGAAAAAACTTCTCCTGGGGATAGGAAGAAATCTGTCCAAAGTCAGGACACTCTGCTCCTCGCTGTGCTGGAGCTTCGTTATGCTGATGCCAGGCCAGGCAGCGATCACAAGCATAGGGCAGCCCAGGTGGGAGGACAGGACACACATGCTTTGGGGGAGCAAGGCAATACTGGCTTTGGGATTCAAAAGGCAGAGGCAAAAAATACAGGTAGAATAGAAAGGGAAGAAAAATTTCAAAACATTTTTTTCCCAACATTTTTTCTGCTGATCTTGATCATAAGTAAATGCACAACCTCAATCTGAACATACTTCACTTTCTGATCCCAAATAAAATTTTTGAGGTCTGTTTGGTGCCCCCACTGTGTTTTGAGATCTTTAAATAAAGGGAGTTTCAAAACTCTGGAAACAAAGCATGATGGTAAATATTTTTGCTTTTTGAAAACACTAGCTGCATATCTCTTCACACCGGCTATGAAGCAGCAAGAGGAGATAATAAATGTAGACATAAAGCGGCTAGACAAGAACATACATGCTGAACATTTTGGAGCACTCAGCTGAGGATGAGTGGATGGTTAAGCACACAAATGAGCCGGTTGCATTTCCAAAATGTGAAAATCCAGCTTGTGGATATTGATTTCCAGGCAAGCCCGGTTCACTCCATTCCCTAGCACTTAGCTGCCTTTGAAGGTCTTTAAGAGCCTGTCCAGAAAACATCTGCTTACTTTAATGCTGTTTTAACCACAGGTTATTTCTTTAGTCTGAGAGCAAATTAGCAAGACACTGACTGCAAAGAGATGCTCCAGGCTTCCCTAAGAGCCTCCTCTATTTTGCCTCCAGTACTGCTTTCCTGGGTACATTTTAACAAGCATGTAGCAGGATGCAAAAGGTGGTATTTCCAGCAAGGAGGAAACTTCCAGCTTTGGTATAGGAAGCTCTGAACTTATTGAAAAAACTGGGGTAAGTTTAGCTTGTGTCTCTCTTCCATGCCAAGCTCTGAGGTCTCTGTTTGCACCAAGCTCCATCCATAAGAGGCAGGAGCCTGGGAGCGGCTGAAACGGGCAGGAATGTTGGGGGAGCAGCTGGCAGGTCCTGGCAGGCTCGGCAGTAGGGGCTAGAAAGCCCTCATGGCTCTGCTGATGGGATGTCAATAAAACACTGTGACATTAAGCAGCATGCTGGTGTGCAAGGTGGCAGTCAGAGACCAGCTCAGGGGCTAGGGCTCAAGGAGCAGTGATCAAAACAAGCCAGAAAACACAGCATCCTTTGGCTACGTGAAGTTTCCAAGGAAGCAAGAAACATCAGGTCTGGGCTTGTTGAATAGCCAGTAAAAACTGGTAAAAAACACAGGAGTCAGTGTCCCCCAGCTCACGGCAGGGCTCCTCCACCTCTTCCCAGCCCACTCAGCCTCCAACCAGCAGGTCCTGCCCTACAGTGGATATGGTGCCACACTGCAAGTTGCTCGTTCCTCACCCCATCTGCGGTTCCCGCTTCTGAGATACCCACAACCTACCCTAACCCAGACAGCACTGTCCCCATCATGGTCCCAGCCCCACAACACAAGGTGGAGGAGCCAACAAGAGATAAAAGTTTATTTACTTTCTGCATTTTGAGTCTTCAGTGGGATTTGTTAATAATCACAGAGTAATTTTGCTTGGGAGGAACCCCTGGAGGTTTCTAGTCTACCCCACCACGCAAAGCATATCCAACTAGATCATGCGGCTCAAGGCCATGCCCAGCCAAATTTTGAACATTGCCAAGGTGGAGACCCCTCAAACACTCTGGGCAACCTCCACCAGCATTTGATCACATTCACAGCAAAAAAGGTTTTCCTACACCTAACTGGAATTTCCCATGTCACAAGTTGTGCCTGTTGCTTCTACTCCTGTCACCACACACCTCTGAGCAGAGTCAAGCCCCGTCTTCTCTACACCCTCCCATTAGATGCTGATAGACAGCAAAAAGTTCTTTCTTGAGTCATCGCTTCTCCAGGCTGAACAGTCTTCTCAACTGTTCCTGGTGCAGCACATGCTCCAGCCCCACACCACCTTCGTGATCTCTGAATTAATCAATGTTTTAGTGTGACACAGACATCTGGGGAGCCCAAAACTGGTGTTTTCCCTATGGCAATCCTAGGGCACAGATGTACACTCAGAAGTGAGGGACTTACTGCCTGGGGAGCTACAGCTGAGCTGCAGTAATCAGCCATGTGTGCTCACTTCTCTTCCCGCTACAGGAAGTGAAACCAGTCAGATAAATCCTGAAACCACCATACAGCCGACAACAGTGAGTTGCTAAACTATGGTAACACAGCCACTTCTGGTCACAAACCAGAAGCTGCACTGTTTTGGTTTTTTTTGTCCTAAACTAAATGCAGCACTAGACCTCTTAAACAAGGACCGATCTGGTCAAAACTTCCCCCCAGAGCCTTTTTTTTTCTTTCCTGCAACCTTTGATCCATCAGCTGTCGAAGTGAATTATTTTTCTGCCCCTTCTCTGGGGTCCGTGGTTGGATGGTGAATGTTGAAAACGAACACCAAGAAACGGTGACAGTGTGCCAGGCAACTCTGAGACTACAGTCAGATAAAAGGTCTCCTCTGCTCAGAAAGGAAGGCTTTGGAGAGCGCAACCTGTGGCTACGGAGCCTTCTCCACTCCCTAAAATTCAGAGCAGCTGCAGCATCTCTTCAAAGCCTGTTTAGGCTTTCAATGAAAGTTCACGCAGCGCATTAGGGGTGTCAGGACTCGCTGTGTCGGCAGGACATGATGAAAGTTGATGTTGCTGCTCTCCAGAAACGAATGCATCTTCATTTGCAGCACAAACGATAAAGGGATGCCATTATTTGGATTGAAGATTTTTCAAGAGCATGGTTAGCACCAGGTAATTATTTGGAGATAGCAGTTGCTTTAATACAGCAAGCGTGACGGAGTGGTGGTTGTTCATATAAGGAGAAAGAAGGGTAAGACTACGGCGCTATGCGTCATGTAATTACAGCAGCAGGGCTGGGCCTCTTCTGTTGATGAAAAGCTCCCCAGTAATTCCAAAATGTGCTCAGTCAGTTTTTTACTTATTACTGGCATCAGTGCGGGCTTTCTTAACGATTAGAAAAAAGAGGTGAGAATAATTCACAACATCCACTTACTCTGATGTGTCTGAACACTGGTTTCTTTTTTCTTCTCTCCATTTTTGATATATAAGCACATCTGAACATGCTGAGTGGAGGCATTGAGACCACTAGGGGAGTACCTGGCTCAAAAGTTACACCAGGTTAATCAAAGTCCTTCTCTTAGTCTTGGAAACATTTAGAAAACAAAAGATAATATTCATTCTAAGAATAAGTTTCACTTGATCATGCTGTGCTCAGACATATGACTGGGGTCCTTGAATTTGAGACCATATATGAGGATCGATGCAGGGCTGAACCTGCCTTGCATGTGCAAAGGCAGGAGGAATAGGTACTTCATTTTTCATCTTGCTGTTATTTTCTTTGGCTAACTGTTTGCACAGGCTTCCCTGGGCTGGTTACTAACATTGAGTTTCCCTGCTAAAGGCATTCCACCTAGCCCAGATCTCTTCCAAAGCTACTATAAATGGATTTAATTCAGACCATTATATTAAGCCCTGTGTAACAAGCCAAAGCCAGAAGTTTTACAAAGCTCGCAGGGTTTAGTTCAATGGCACAGCGGCTCCCAGAGCAAGGCTGGCTTAAAAACCTGCTATTCGCAAGCACTTGTTTCTGTCCCCTTGCTCTCTCTTGCACGCTGACCCAGCGATGGTGTGAACTGCTGTTGCACTCTGCTACAAAGATTTGGCTCTTTTTCAGGGGGTAGTGTTTTCAGTGTTAGTTTTGCCTTGCATCAGCTGGGAAAGTGGTCATCAAATACACGTCTGCTGATTTCTCTGAGTATCCTGTGTAGTCTACATAACTGATCTTTTTTCTTTGGCTGGGATTCCTCTGGTCCATTTCTTGCTTTGGTTTTGCATCATTTCATAAGAAAGAATAACTGGATGCTATTTATTTCCCTCCTCTAATTTTTAGTCTGTTGGAAATGACTGACACAGGGCTAATCCCTTGCTAAAATCCCATTTAAAAACCTAAGGATGCTCTGAGCAGGAGTAAATTTTCCTTTTCTAAACCCATGCTGGGTTGTAAAAGTCCTGTCTTTGTCTTGCCTAACTTAAAGCTGAGTTTCACTATATGCTTCTTTCTGTCTTACGAGATACGTCATCATCAAGTCGTATATAATTAATAAACCCTGATCCTCAGTTAATAAAGAATAAGAGTACACAGATTTATAGAAGGCTGGGTGTATGCTCCACTAGTTCTGGCTTTGGCAATCGGTTTGCGTCTGCAAGCTGCGATGCCTGCGATGCTGTCACAGTTCATAAATATAAGAGGCGAGACTCCTTGTTGACCCACGCGTTGTGACATGCCGCCAGTGCTCCATGCCATTGCTTCTCCCCATTACTTTGATGTATATTTCTCATTATTTCATAAGTAACACAAAAATTAAACGGAATCTGAGGCAGCAGGGAAATCAATCTTCTCCAGAGAATCATCCCAGTTAAAAAATTCAATAAATCTTTAATCCGTTCAGACACTGTATCAAAAAAAAATTGTAGCAAGAATGCACTTAAAGAGAAGGCAGAAAAAATATATTCCAAATGGCCAACATCTATGCTGCAATAATATTCTTCTTAATACATTCAGACAAGTGTTTTTAGGAAGACAGATGATGTCTAAATGTTCTTTCTTGATAATTTCTTGTGTGCTTTCAATTTTCTGGAGATAATTAGTCATTGTAACAGGAGCATTTAGACTTTTAAACACACATTCTTTCACTAAAAAATAATTCAGTCAGGCTGGTAATGTGATAACCCTCCTCTGATTAATTAAATTTTCAGCATGAGGTATTCTATAAAAGTACATCCAGAGGCACAGTGTAACATCAAGCAGTCTTGTAGCTAATGCTGGGTCTTTGCAGATTTCAGTGCTATTCCTGAGGCTGCCACACTTTGTGATTCTTGAGCTAAAATTTTCAACTTTGTATAATGAGAAACCCACATTCAGCCCTACATACCCACACCAACACCAGTTATCGACGTGCCTCGCTCCAGGAACACAGGTTTGACAATCCCAATCCATTTGAAAAAGCCAGGAGTAAAACAAAGACAGCGTCTAAACGGATCAATGATAGGCATGGTATCAGACACTATTCCTCTGCTTAATTTACAAGTTAATTCAGGAATCCCTGAGGATTCAGCTGGAGCAAGGGCTTTCAGCAACTCATTAGCTGACAGCAGAACTTGGGGTAATTCATTTATATCCACCAAGAGAAGCCTGAGTACCCATGGCATTAAGTGGTAGTTGAGCAGTGGTTTTAAGGACAATCATCATGCCCTCAAGCCAATGAACCCTGAGCGTGTTGACCCAACGGCAGCTGCAAGACACGTCTACTGTGTGCAAAGCTATGTCCTACCTTGCCCCCAGAGCACCTCATCTCACCCATCCCAGCTACCTCTGTTAGGATGGAAGATGCCACCCATGCCACCCACCTGCTGCTTCTGACCTGCCCCAAAAGGAGCCGAAGATGACTGTTTCTCACATAGGTATCTACCCATGTTTGGGCAGATGAATCTCATCCTAAGTCTCTGCAGGTTCCCAGGCCATCACAGTAGGGCCAGACCTAACAGGAAACTATGATGAGGGAGCTGTAACATCCCCTTTCACAGCCTCACACCCCTCAGAGCTGGAATCGAGAGTTATTTGTACAACTAAGTTGCATTTACACTGTGGTTCCCTACTTTTCACAAGTAGGATGCAATGGGTTGAGACGAAAAGAGCAATATCCAGAAATGCACTTGTTGCCTTAGATCCCTGAATATCCACAGTCACACAACCTCAGCGTTTCTGCGCACATCTTCATGACTGCCACCCAGCCAGCACCCAAAGCATCCCAAAGGATATAGGCATGCGCTTTTATCTCTGTTTTTCAGAGGGAACTGAGGCTGGCAGGCTATGCCTGTGCCAGTAAGACTGAGGAGTACCAGTGGTATGAAGCAGCAGTGGCACAGGCTGGGGACCATTCCCAAGGCGCAGTCGGGATGACCGTTTTTCCAACTTTTGCAGCATTTACAGTATCTTTCATGGAAACTTTGCACCTATAGAGAGACCTTTATCTTTCCTGGCAAAGCTAGCACATTTTTTAAGAGCCTGCCTAGTGCAGTATGTGGGTATTTTCTCTCTTTTCACCTTGACAGCTGCAAACTATCGCCCTCATTCCTGTTCCATTTATCCCACTGGGAACTCTTAGATTAAGTAACTCTTAGATAAGAGTGGGAAATTAGTCATCATAAACACGTGGGCCCAGTGAAGAACTCCAACTTTCAAACAGCAAAATAGCTTTCCCTGCAGTGCTAACACTGTGACGAACTCCACATCCACAACTCCCGACGAGATTGCTATTTTTTGTAGGGTAAAAAGCTTCCAATCAGCAAATAAGAGGTTCTCCCAGAAAAAAAAAAAAAAAAAAGAGTTCCTGTTCATAAAGCCTGAAGAATTATTTTTCTCTTTCAAGATGACTAGGAGGTGCATAAAAAGTCATTCACGGAACCTGTGTCTACCATGATTTTTGATCAGCGTTGTATTTTTATGCGCACGGTCCTATTGGTTTCAGCAAGCACGTGGCAGAGTCTGATCCAGATGACCCACTCAGCATCAAGGGCCTGAATTCCCAGATTATCTGGTGCTGCAGCAAGGCCCCCAGCATTGGGAACCTAAATTGGCTTCACACCTCTCTCCCCTCAGCATTCACCTCACAAAACTGTTTTCTAGCTGGAAGCGTGAGCTCTTATGAAAAGACTTTGCACCTACCATCAGAGCGCTTCAGAGATATTAATTCATTCAAGCTCATAATACTGATGTGAGATAAGTGATGTTGTGATCCCCATTTTATTGGCACGGAAATGGAGGCGATGAATGGTCTTACTTTTTGGACACAGGAATGCAAGGAATCATTGTAAGAAACAGCAATAAAGCTAACATCTTCTAACACTCGATTCATGCCTTCAACCTTAATAAAGTGTATCCCTTCTAAATGATGCAGCCGAAAGAATGAAGATGGGTTTCGTTCTGATAACCCTCCTGCCTCTTTCACACGCTGGAGCCGCAGAACCACATCTTGATTTTGTACCCACACAATATGCAAAACTCCCAGTTGCTCAGCTCTCAGCACTTACGTGCCAACGCTGAAGAGCATCTCCTGCCAACTGGAACTGGCATGTTATTGTTATTAATCATCCGTATATGCCACTGGTTCGCAGGAAGTATGTGGAGTATTTTATTTATATAAAGCATCACACTGCAAATGCCCCCCTTTCTCTCTGGCTGGCCATCTCCTCTGCCTATACTTATACTCTATTTTTTTCCATTAAACAATCAGATTATACCTCTCATTCCCCTATTCATTAAAAGTCTGCAGCAGAGAGACAGCAGTTTCTTGCTTCTGCAAACAAATGCTTCAATTAGAGAGTCTGCACAAAAAAGACCAGGCTGTGAAACAGCAAGGAGGGATCCCACCACAAAGTAATCTGCTGCTGAGATCACGACTTATCGCCCTTAGAATCACAGAATCACTGTGGTTGGAAAAGACCTTTAAGATCATTGAGTCCAACCTTCAACCTAACCCTGCCATCCCACCACTAAACTATGTCCCTGAGCACATCTATCCTTCTTTTAAATACCTCCAGGGATGGGGACGCGACCGCCTCCCTGGGCAGCCCATTCCAGAGCCTGACAACCCTTATCTGTGCTCAGACAACGGGATATGGCAACGCTGTTCGGAGATCATGGATGTTTAGGCCAAATAGTAAGGAACTGCACAGGTTTATCTTTGAATTGCTACTGTAAATTCCTGGGTTTGACCAATCCTTACCCCAACGACTCACCCACATCACTGCTATGAAAAAACACCTACATGCTTTGAGGCTAAAGGCCAACTTTTGACTTCTTTTGCTTAAGTGAGCTACTGGATGTGACCTGTCCTGCAGGAGACCCATGGGAGGTCTGAGCCAGGGCCAGTGTGGGATCCAGCCATGCAGGATACAGACATATCCCAAATCAGTTTGCTCCAGATGCAATTTAGCTACATCACCTTGGGTGGCTGCCACACCTTGCAAGCCCTTCTAGGGGCTGTAAGCAAACCAGTCTGGGGTGCTGGTGAGACTGGTGGCCCCATGAGACTCGAGACTGTGGCATGGACAAGCCCTTAAAGCCTACAAAATATCAGGGCTTGAAGCAATGGCTTTACAATCACGGCCTTGCTCCCTTTGTGTCCCCACAAATGCTGGCGTTGACTCTACAGTGCCAGAGCCCCAGGGGGCAGCAGCATTCCCAAAAGTGTGAAACCCTCAACAAGGGGAAAATCTCTGTTACAGACAAGAAATGTTCCTGGTCAGCCTCCAAAACAAACCCTGTGTTTGCAGCACAGACTTACAGCATGAGGATTTGGTTCTCTTTCAGTACAGATATGTTATGCCAAAAGGGACGTTTGCTGACAGAAAGCAGCTCATGGAAACTCAGAAATAGAATAAAAGAAGGAATTCTGGTGTGTGTGCCCCAGTGAAGAGATGTGCATAACGAACAGCCTCTTGTCCCCAGGCTTTGGTGGGTTTGTGGTTGACTCCTTCCTGTGCTCTACACAAATGGAATAACTAACGGCCTTGGGAGAACATCGAGGTCTTCCCCAGGCGCTCAGCTGACCGTGTTCAAGCCATAAGCACTCTGGTTTGCACTGTTGCAGAGCACCTCCAACAACAGCGAAATGCCAGCTGAGCCTACAGTACCGCCAATAATTAACAGCAATGGATCTGTGAGTCCATTATATCCTATTCTCTTATTTACTGTAAATGGATAATTGCAAAAGTGGAGAGCAGCTTCAGAGCTGAGGCTGCACCCAGCCTTCCACTTAGAGCAAGGGCTCAGCCTCTTGGTTGTTTGGTAATTTTATAATAAAACTCAAGAGATTTCGTGGTTCCACTGTTAGTTGGAAATGAATGCAAGGCAGGAAATGAGGAAAGGCTTTGCTCCGACAGTCGATTTCTCTGAATTTTGCATGAGTGAAGCAAGAATAATCGGTCCAGAATTTACAACGCAATCGCCAAAGAGTGCATGCACTGTACTAGAGGCAGTGAGCCTGTCCGCAGGGCAAAGGAGAAAGAACCAGCCCCGTTTTTCCCACAGACACATGCTTCTGGTAGCCTGGGAAGCAAGGTCTTGTGCTGAGCTGCTGTGGTAAAGCATCTTCCATGCAGCCTTCTGCTAACAGCTCTGGTGGTGAGTCCTTTGCAGCATGGACATCTGACTGCTACGAGCGCAGTCGTGACCTCCAAATCATTGCACAAAGGCCATCGGCTTGGGATGGCTGCCGTCCCCTGCCAGCCCAGGGCACGGTGCAATGATTCGAGAGACGAAAGGTTCAATACCCCAACCCTGGGCTCCCTTCGACTCGGCCCTTTGTCCCGTGGATGTATCGATAAAACAAATGAACTGCGCTTCAGTGAATCGGCACAAATGTGCTATGCAAAGAAGCAGCTTGAAGTTCAAAGAGCAAAATTTGCAGCTAAGGACACTAATGACTCAGCCTGGTTACTCTGAAAGCAGCTTTTATGGGTGGTAAGAAATGGATGCAGGCACCGTAGAGCCTGGCAAAGACGAAAAATAACCCAGTACGCTCCAAGCGTTTGTGCTTGATATGGCGAACGGAATTTTTGCATGTTTTTCCCACATTTCTGCAAGATTCAGTTATTATAAAGCCAAACTCTGATGAGAACTGGGGGTTATATTCATTTGTTTCAGAAATTCATTTTATTTTTACAAGTCGGGTTGAGTCAAATGGGGAGCAACTTGTAAAAGCAGCCTATAGGGTTGGAGTTGCCATTTTTTGTGTATTCTAAAAAAACCCCTATGCACTGAAATTCTACTGGACATTCACTGTATGCTTTATACAGACAGCCCCTGGCCTGAGGAATCTGTGGAGCAAATAAATGCGAACAGAGCAAAATAAACGAGACAAGGGAAGGTCAGATGAATATGGGAAGATTAATGGGAGTGAGATGGGGGCAATGTTGCTAGTAGGAGGCATCTGTATGGGAGGAAGGTAGAGCTAAGTCCTGGGGGTTGGAGGCAGGACAAGCAGATTTCAGTAAAAATACTGGAACCACAAGAGGAGCAAGAGATGGTTTTCTCAAAGACACTTTTCACTCTACACCTCTTCTCCCCAGCATGTGCCCAAAATGAACCAGGCTTGTCCGTGGACACGAGGACCTTCGCCTTCCTAGCACTTGCACATCAGCATCCTACAACGGTTGAGAGGGGCCACACCAGCCCCGCACAAAGCTCCGGGATTTCAGTTTACCTAGGATCTGCTGTCAGGCAAAGGATTCCCTTGGTGTGTACATGGGCTACGGCACTGGGCAACCTGGCACATCCCTTGTGTGGAGCCTGGAGCTCTCCCGGGCATCTTAGATGGGTCCTGCAGAGCATCCATCCCTTCAGGCACTGTAGCTCCTCAAAGATGGTAACCATGGCCCTTATGGAAAGCTTGCCCAAGGAAGATCACAGGCCTCATTTTATGATCTTGGCTGTAAATTTACACTTTCCAAAGATGTTCAAATCCCACTGAAAACATAAAGGGAAGAGAGCTGAAAATTGCTGGCTGCTGAGTGATTGCAGTCTGAAGACTCCTCCGTGTACAAAGGAGGGAAAATATTGTTCACTGCAAGCTTATGGATCTCACCAACCCAGGGATGAGCAATTTCATGTTTCACAGATGAGTGCTCAGAAGCCCAGCAAGAAAATGAACCCTGCGCAAAAAAAAACCCAGCCCACAAATACCTATTCAGTCAGTGCCAGGAGGGCTGAACGGGCTCGGTGAGCTGATGTGTTTAACTGCTGCAGTGAAGCAAGAGCTGGCTCCTGCTAAGTACTGGCAAAAAAACTTTCCCTGGTATCCACATGTACTGCCAGAGCTCAGCACAGAGGTTTCCATTTCCACTCCCAGGGGACGTGAGGGCGAGATGGGGCACACAGCTGGGCCAGCGCGGGGAGCTGGCACGCAAAGTCCCCGCCCTGCAGACAGAGATTATTTTCTTTTCCAATATATCTACAAAATCTGTTATGTGAGGACCTTTTTTTTTTTTTTTTTTTTTTTTTTTTTCAATTTGTTTCCATTTCCACTCCCAGGGGACGTGAGGGCGAGATGGGGCACACAGCTGGGCCAGCGCGGGGAGCTGGCACGCAAAGTCCCCGCCCTGCAGACAGAGATTATTTTCTTTTCCAATATATCTACAAAATCTGTGTGAGGACCTTTTTTTTTTTTTTTTTTTTTTTCATTTTTTGCAATTGCATTTTCTATTAAAAACAGACCTTTTGATGAGGCTACAGTACTCGTTAGCAGAGGTTGTTAATAGCTTGCAGCATCTCAGGTATGACAAGGTTCAATGCAAGACTCAGCATCCCCAGCACCCCCACCAGGAGCCTGCCCACATGGACACATTGAGATGGCCTAATCCAGCTCTAGCCCATCAGGTAGCCACCACCACTTATCACAGCCCGCTCCCATTCAGTAGGAATTTTGCCTTTTTCTTTGATGGGAAACACCCGCAAGGTACCAGCCTGGGGCTTCACATCCCATGAAGCAGCAAGTGAGATATTTCAATGAAATTAAAAAAAAAAAATGCCTTGTGGGAGGTTTGTGCCTCAGAGGGAAAGAAGAGATGCAGCCCTGGGGTATGAGGCTTGCTGTCCTGCACCACCCTGGTGACAGTACAGCCAGGGAGCCCCTGGGCAATTACTGGAGGTCTGATTGCAAACTCATCCCATTACAGATGGTTGAGCAGCCTGTGCTCAACTCCCAGGGTGTCATTTTGTTCTTGTGCCGTGCTGGGTATGAACAGCAGAAAGAGCAAGAACATCTTAGGGATTTGAACTTGGACAGGCAGGTTTAAACCAAGTAAAATTAACTTTGGACTGTTTGGGGATGAATGAGTCCTCCCCAGCATGCTGCAAGATGTAAGAGTCCCCCTGGGGAAGCATTAGGATCCCCTGCTTTGGACAAAGTGATGGAGAATATTTTTCAGGGAACAATCCTGTGGGTGGGAGGGATGATCTCATAGGTCTTTTCCATCAGTGATTTCCAGGATTTCTGTGCCTCTGACATAAAACCCCAAAATAGCAACATTAGTCTAGGTCAAGATAATACTAAAAGTATGTGTTTAGTTTTACATCTGGCCAGGAGTAGATGTGCTATACAGAGGTATATGAGTCATTTCCAGATGCTGTATACCGCCCTGGGGTCAAGGGCTTTACGTCGGGCTGATGGGAACCCAGGGCATGTAACCTGGTGACCATAGGTATAAATACCAGCACAGACACTGCACAAGCAGGAAAACTCCTTGACAAAATGAGGGCTTAGCAAAGCCTTCATGCTGCCTTGCTCTCCCTTGATAACTGCTCCTACCATTTCTGACAGTTTTAGAAAAGCAGGGGCATGTGCATGGGCTTGAGCCCCAGCCTCACGGCCCTCAGCGTGCCACCAGCCCAATTCCTGTATCCGACACCGGAGGCTTAGAAACACTCATGTTACAAATAACCTCATAAGCAAAGTCACGGGAAGCGTGTGCGCACGTAACCTCAGCTATGTCAGCTTAATCACCTCCCCTCTCCAGCTAAGCTCATTTCCCAACAACTGCCCCAGGTTAAGAGGACACCCATGGCCCCTCCAAGAGCACGGCTGAGGAAAGGTGACTTGTTGAACTACAGCACCCTGACCGTATGTCCAATAAACCACTTTGCTTTGCAGCACCTCGCGTTATTTACACACCAAACAGGGAATGATCCAGTTTTCCCATCTTGAAATGAGGGCAGTGATAGTTAGAATAAATAGAATGGAATGGAATGGAATGGAATGGAACGGAACGGAACGGAATGGAATGGAATAGAATAGAATAGAATAGAATAGAATAGAATAGAATAGAATAGAATAGAATAGTTGTCTTAGGACGCACTGAAACTTAACGAAGGCGCGTCTCCGAAGCACTCAAGAAATCACCGCGGCACATCACGTAACGGGAGTCACTGGGGAGCCATGCCCCTGTGGATTCTGCATCGCAGGTCATTAACTAATCCCCTCCGTATGTACAAATAACTCTCATTATTATGAAAAGAGTTACAGACACATCAAGGGAAAACCAGAGCCCTCAGGGAGCAGCAGCCGCTGTCTCTCTGCAGTCTGGCGGCTAATACAAATGGCAAACACTAGAGGGGATTGAGGCAGATCAAACAAACGCAGCCTTCGAGCACAGCCACCAAGAAAGCCAGAGAAAGCTCAGTGAGTTTTCTTAGACGTCGTGCAAATGCTGCCCTGAATGTATACAAATGAGAAAAATGCTTATCGAAATCATCGATCCACATAAAATATGATAAAAAGGCACTTTTGCCGTCTGGCTTCAGTCGGTTTTTTTATTACCAGGGGATGTGAGGCAGTGCCAGCACTGCCCACTTCTGTGATTCCCAGTCCTTTTCTGAATGCCCCGGCTCCTGGAGCCAGCCAGCCCGCAAGGCTTTTGGGGGGGGAGGGGGAAGTGGGATGGGGTGCTGCTTTCTTTTCTTTCCTGCTTTTCAAATAAGCTCCTGACCACCACTGAAAAAAAAAAAAAAAAAAAAAAAAAGTATAGAAATCTAAGTTCTGTGACTTAGAAAGTTAATCTGAATATTAAAAACTCTGATTTT
This sequence comes from Egretta garzetta, assembly GCF_000687185.1. Lineage (NCBI taxonomy): Eukaryota > Metazoa > Chordata > Aves > Pelecaniformes > Ardeidae > Egretta > Egretta garzetta. The sequence goes on along the minus strand of NW_009258783.1, from coordinate 1,708,353 downwards.
TTTTTTTACATCTTGCAATCTTGAAGGCATGAGTCTGAATATTGAGGATTGCCATAAAGAATGAACTGATTCCTGGAAAAAACTTTCATTATTTTTCTTTTTTTCTTTTTTTTTTTTTTTTAATAGAGAGGAGCTTTATCAGCAAAACCTTTCCCCATGGTCCAAAGTGTTTTACTCTAGGATTTTGGGCTGGATCCTAAGCTCAGTAGGGCCCACAGCTGAGTTCTGCTTGCAGTCCATCCATTATCATTACATCTAACCATGATCTCACGTCCTATGGGCAGTGGTGGACTCACCACCATAGAGATACGGGACTCATTTCCCTATCAGTGTTTTGCGTTTCAACAGCCCACATACACAGTATTGCATTTCCACCTAATGCTGACTCACTGCTTGACTTCTTTGCAGCCCCAGAGGCTCAGTACCAGATCCCCCACTCCCTAATGTCCCAGTGCAGGAGACAGCAGCACCCCCAGCACCCACGGCAGATGAGGAGGACACCCAACAAGACCCAACGCTGAGCCAGCAGCTTTGCCCCGGGCTGTCGGCCACCAACAGCCAGCAGACTCTACAGGCCACTGCAGCTCCTGCCTTTGAGTCATCCCTGTGCTTTACATACAACATACGGGCTGATGCAAATTTATGTAACTGCACGCCCCGCCGGGTTTAGTCACCCTCTCGTCACGGCATATCCCACACTCACAACACAAACCCTTCTATGTGCTCCAGAAAATCAACGTGGCTCAGGAAAGCCAGGGCTGGGGTCCAGCTCGCCCCACCCCAGGCACGAGGGCAGCACATGGACTATTTTTGCTGGGGATGAGAGGGTTAAGTTCAGAAACGGGCTGACTCCAAACACATCTCCCAGATTGTTTTGAGGATTGAGTGGAAAACAAGTATTCCTTAGAAAAGTGATGCCAATTCATCTCACTGGTTGCTAAATGACCTCTACGAGAGATCTTAATCTGGTTTTTAATAGGTTTGGCAAAGAAATCTCATCTGTGTGGGCCAAGGCCAAGTTGGAGGGGTAATTAAAACCCACCTCATACGGACGGGCAGAGGGGTCCCTGGAGATCCTCCTGCCTTTGGAGACACTGCAGTCTTTTCATTTATGAAATACATCCATCCTCGGGGACCTAAGCTTATCAAACACTGTTCAGGTGCAGTTCTGCCAGACTCGTGGTTGCAATTCAGCAAGGGAAACACTCAGCAAAGCCAAGTACTGAGTGATGGAGACTCCAGGACTCTCCTGTGTGCCTGTCTCCCACCACAAGCTCCAGGATTGGGGATACACCAGCCCCAGCTCTGCTGAGCAAAGCTCAGGCTTGGTACAGCACAACTTGTGCTGCACAGAACAGCACAGTTGAGTTTCTTTTTCCAAGAAGGGCAGAAAATACTTTTTCTTCCAAGATCCTATGTAACACTTCCACTGCTGAATGCACATTTCAAGCGCCTGGCTTAGTGTAAATCTGCCCAGCTCCACGGGGAACAGGAGCCCTACACTGGCTGGCACCAGCCTCTTCTGTCTTGGGGAAACCAAGTTTGGGTAATTATAATTTGCCTAATTAAACTCTCCTTCCATTGGAAGCTGAAGTTTTTCATCTCTTGCCACAACCCAGAGATGAGCAGGGTGGTGTTAAACGTCTGCCTCCAGGGCACTGGGCTGAATTCCTGTGCCAGACAAAGCGAGTCTCGAACATAGTCTGGGAGGAATGTAACCATCAGATGCCATTCTAGATCCTATGATCACATTTCTAATTCTGTGTCACTACATGTGGTTCCTCTGTAGTCTTAAGAGACTACCAATTAATTAAACAGTGCCCCCACTCCATCCCCGCCCACAGCACCTGGGCCAGAGGTACCATTTCGTTTTATAGTCCGGACACCAAGGCGTAAGGAAATTGAGATTTGCTGTATCCCCTGCAGGATTCAGAGAATAAATTCTATGGATTCGTGTTGGTGCTCCCAATTCAGGTGAAATATTCAGTCCCATGAGGCCTCTTCTCAGTGTGTTCAACTGAATTCATGGCAGAGCCATTACCAACGTCCAAGTCAGCCAAAACACGGGCCTGAGAAGTAACGACAGAACTGCCTCCAAAAGTGAAGTTAGATGAGTAAGGAGCATCCACGGTGGAAGGCTCTATATAAATAGATACTGTGACACATTGCTTTCTGGAGGGTGATAATCCTTCTCTATAGTTAGGACATGTTTAGAAGATGGGGGGCTGCACTGTTTACTGCATCCCCCGCTCTTGAGGCAGAGCCTGCAGCTCTCCACAGAGCCACAGTGGGGTGGCCTCTGCAGATGGGGGGGGAGGGGGCTTTGCACAGCAACAGCTTCTTGGGTGAGCAGAGGACCCCATCCCTACAGTGAAAACCAAACTGGCCTCCCTCTCCCTACCAGAGGCAAACACACGTCCTAGATTTGATGCATGCTGTGCTCTTCAAACTCGTTTGTACGGCTGTTGCCTAAAATAGAGCCACCACGATGCATTCCCAAGAGCGGGGCCCTGGTGTTATTTCCTTCACGGGACGAGAGGCCCTCACCACAGGGTTCATCCACCTGGGACATACAGATTGACCCACAGAGGCTACATGGGGTAAGCCACAAGGGAGCATCATTGCCGTGCAGTGTCTGGACCTACAGGTCCAGGCATGGCCATGCAGGAGCCACCAGCAGCAGACAGGGAAGCCCCTCTGTCCCTGCGGGATCCATATTTTTGTGTGCATTTCTCAGGGCAGCTCAGAAAAGCACAGAAAAATGAAGGTCTCCATGGGAGAAGAAGATATGCCAGAACAAACCAGAGCTTCTTCAAGTCAAAGCTGTGGAGTCTGCTTATGTGACAACCCAATCCTAAGGTAAAGCAGAAAGTAATTCCATGCTTGCATGACTCGGTAGTTTATTACAGGCAAGCTGACTCTTACAGGAGGGCTTCCACCAAAAACCGGACAGCTGATGAAGGTCTAAATGCAGCCAGATACTACAGACTCGGTGCTCAGGGTCAGCCACACCACACAGACTACAGGGAATCAGGAGGCCTCCCATCCCCTCAGCGGAGCTGGGAGCATCAGATTCGGACTCCTACAGCCACTAAGGATAACCCCAACCTCAGCACCTCAGCCTTTGCAAGGAGTGAGGGTTGCCAATACAAATGGCTACAAACTGAGGGCAGGAAAGTAAGAACAACAGGGACAGCCAAGGGAAAATGCTCAGTTTCCTGGAGGCTTTCTATCCCCATCTTCTTGGCCTGGTAGATTCCAAGTCCTTTGATCAAACCCAGGTACAGACAAGTGGGAAATGAGATGCCTCTTGCCTGGAAAGACATTTTAGAACATTGTAATACTGATAAAAATGCACCCATACTCACATCTACTCTTTCTCTCTTGCACTGGTTGGCCAAGGAGCTCCAAGCTGACCCTAGCGTCACACCAGAAATGGCCAGGAGTGCTGCTATTCTCCTGCTTTACATGACAAGCAGCCACTGAGGCCATCCACCGTCTCCGCAGCCACAAAGCAAAGGGGTCTCTTCCACAGCTCAGTCTTGGTCACCCTGAAATGCCATCCCGCCCTAGCCACTGTGGACAATCCTTCATAACATTGGTCTCCTTCTGCTTCCCAGCGTGGTTGCTAAGCTGCACCAGAGCCCACGATTCTCTCCTTGCCGTTCGCTATTAGCACACTCTATTAAGAGCTTTCTCGTCAGGAAATTGCTTTCCTATCTGTATTAAAATTAGTTTGGGGGTGGGCGGATTTCTAATGGCTTCGGCATTAGGCAGGATTCATATGTTTGCTTTTCAGATTTGACTGAGCATCAAAACAGTTTGGTTTAGGAGCCTCCAGAGCACCTAGTCAGCATGGTACCAAAATCCTGATTTATTAAAGAATCAGCTAATACCCCTTTCCTACACAACCACAGATACGGTACGTATGCACTATAGTCTAGCGTGGGTGTGAAGGGGCCTAAATGCACACCATACCGGCTCTACAAATGTAGCAGAATTACCCCTGCAATTCATACCTCTTGCTTTTCTCCAGTCAGGCCCACACCAGGGCCCTGTGTCCCCCTCCCCATGAACTTCTTTCTCACTCTACCCTTTCCACACACTATCTCCGCCATACCTGGGACATTGCATTTACCTTCACACCATCCTAGATGCTCTGTCCTTCTCATACTGATAAATAGAGCTCTTTCCACAGCCTTTCTCCTAACCACCTCCATCCTCATTTCCTTTCTCTCCTTTAGGGAAATAAGGGCAGTAATATTTTAATTTGCATGGGACCGTTGTGTAAAATAATGTTGATGAGAAGGCAAATTATGCTGCAAGGCATCCACAGCTGCCATCGTCTAGTAGTTTGATTTTTAGATAAAGACTGGTTGCTGGCTGGTCACAGATTACAGAAGCTCCATGCATCTCCCCATTCACCCCTTTTGACTGTTTTCCTTTACAATCAGTAGATTTCTGCTGACTTAAAAGATGTCCTTGGACTGGAACGATACAGCGTCAGAAATTATCAGAGTAAAAGATAGCGCACAGGCCCAGAAATGCCATCGAGGTGAGGGGTTTGCATTAGGAAAATAAAAAATGTCATATTGGGTGAGATCAGTGGTTCGTCCAGCCCAAGACTGTCCCCAGCAGCAGTGCTCTTCAGGGAGAGCAGGTGAGCCTGGTCTCTACCTTCAGTCTCTTCCTCTCTTCCAGTTCCTGCATTTTTTGGTTAAGCGGCATTACCGGGAATATCTCTGTACTCCTAGAATCATAGACCTGTTGTCAGTGAATCGGTCTAGTTCCCTTTTGAACCTTCTGATATCAGCAGGTTCACTGCCTCCTGGGACAGCACACTCCAGAAGCTCACTACCTGCCAAGTACAAAAAATACCTTCTTTCAGCTGGATTACTTCATTTTCTTTCTTACTTTCAGCTGGATACTTTCATTTTTAGTTGGATTAAAATCTCTGGATATTAATCCAACCACCTGCTAGTCTCAACGTACCCACCATGTGCCCTCTCCCTTTGATTTATGGCTGAAGACCCAGCCCATTCTGTCTCTCCTCATTAAGAGCTGCTCCATCCCCTCAGTCATTTTAGCTGCTCTTCCCTGGACCTTCTCTACCTCCATCCTGGACCGCACACAGCATTGCCATGGGTGGGGTGAACCAAGCCTTCCTACGGTGGCAATGTGACACCCCACATCTTGTTCTCAGCACCCTCCCTGACCACACGCAGGGGTTTGTTTGCTTTTTTGGATGTTGCTGCACACGGAGTGGGTGATTGTAAACGACTGCTAACCATGCCTCCAAGATCTCTCTCCCTAGCTGTAACTCCCAGTTTTTGAGTTCAGCATCATGAAGGCATGGTTTAACTTTCCCTTGATGGATTACCTTGCATTTACTTACACTGTAGCTTGTGTGCCCCCTTTCTGACATTCAGTCATTTTTATGAGGTCTTTCTGGAGTTCCTCACCATCCGCGTGGCATCTGATTACCCAAAGGAGCTTGGCTTCCTCTGCAAACCCAATTTGCTGTTTACATTTGACCTGCCATATTTTACATCCTTTCCCATTCTCTTCATTTGAACAAACTTTCCATTTCTCAGGTGCCAACCGTCTCCTGTGATACGCTGTCTAACTTTCCTACAGAGTCTACAGGGGATTTGGAGGACAATTTTGTTTTCTTTTCAAATTGCAGCGCACATTTTATCTTGGCTTCTAAAACGCCGTTATTAACGGCCTCCAGGCTGCAGGCAGGTTCTTGCTTTTTTGAACTGCTCCTTTTAAAGTCTCCCTCATATTTACCTTGTCCCTCTCTAGAAACCAAATATCCACATACAGAATTTATGTGCCCTGCTTTTTCCTGCTGCGATGTTAAATCGAACGGTATTGCACTCGCTACTAAGTGAGCTCTCCTGCTAATGCCTCTCAGACCAGGTTCTGCGCACCACTTCAGGCCAAATCCAGAATAGCATCTTTTCTTACAGGATCTAGGATTAATCATTCTAGGAAGCAATTATTTACTCCATCCAAAACTTTCACGCTACATCTCATCCTGATGAGGCATTGACCCAATCTGTGTACGGATAGTTGAAATCTCCTGCTATTAATACCTGTCCTAAATTTGCTGATTCTTTAATCTCACTTAATATTTCCTGGTTTGATGGCGGGGGGGGGGACGGTCAGTAGTACAATCCTAGTACTACGCTTATTATTAGAGTCAGGATTTCCACCCACGAGGATACTATAGTGCTTCTCTTTTCCTGTAACACTTCTACGCTGCTGTGCTTTGTATTATCCTTCACTTGCACTGTCACTCCTCCGCCTATACGTCCTACTCTGGCAACCCTATAAAGCTGGTAGCTTGGCAACACGGCATCCCTCTAATTATCTCCTTTCCACCAGGTCCCTGGGGTACCTGCTATACCATGGTTGTCACTTGACACCAAGCCCTCTGGTTCCCCTAATGTTTTTTTAGCCTTCCAGCACTGGGGTACAAGCACTTGTACATTTTGTCTTCACTCCAGCAGCTAAGACTGTGCACAACACTCAACCACTTTTGCAGGCAGTCTGATTTGCCTTTCCCATTTACTCCAGTTTTGCTCTGTGCAGCCCTTCTGGACTTTCTGAATGTGCACTGAGCATCAACCACATCCAGCTCACAGGTTGCACCAGTCCAAGCCATCTGCTTCTCTGCACCTTCTTCCAGTTCCCAGTTTGAATGCTCCTCTACAACCCTTTTATTTTTCAGTGCCAGCAGTCTTGCTCTGAATCTTAATCCATTTAGACAAAGATATGGCCCATCTACAGTTTTTTCCTGTCCCCAAAAGTTCTCCTGAAGACCCAAGGCATACCCCTCACTCTCTGCACCATCTTGTCCAAGCACTGAGATTGCAGATCTTTGCCCGCCTCTCCAGCCTCACCTGTGGCATTGGCAGTATCTCAGGGTGTGCTACCATGGAGATCCTGGACTTCAGTTTCCCATGTAACAACCTGGATTAATCCTGCAGAACATCCCTCCCATGCTCCCCCATGTCCCCAGGACCACCACGGACTATCCATTCCTCCCCTGCATCGAGCAGGAACTCACCTAGACGTCCACCCATGATGTCTAGCCTTGTGCCCCACAAGCATGACCCCATGGCAATCTTCTCAGGTGTGTCAAGCCCAGCTCCCTCTGCATCTGATAGCTACACCTGCCACTGCCACCACTTGCTTCTTCCAACCTGGGGAGATCCCCTCTGCAATCAGAACATCATTGGTACAAGAAGACACTCAGATGAAGGAGAGGTGGGGAGGTGACACCTAAGAAGTGAGGTCCTTCCACTCAAATAGAGCATCCTCCTCCCCTGAAGGCTCCTGTAGCAATGCAAAATGCCATACCAACATCACCTTTTCACCCCTCTGGCCTTGTAATTACAACACTCTGGGTTTCTCATGCATTTATTCCTTCTATTATTATATTCTTTCATCTCTTTATCAACCATTATGATTAGATACAGGACTAAAGTCCCAAAGCCTAGATCTAGTTTCACATCTAGACCCAGCAGAAGAGCCATACTGCCTAACTTAAAGCCAGTTCTAGATTCATATTCAAATTTCCCCAAAGGTCAGGCAGATTTGAAACTGTTATTACTGCTTAACCTACTTATCCAGAAAGAAGACAATTTAGAATGGGTATATTATCCTACATTTTCTGGATATCTACAGCTGCCAAATGCAGTATAAGGCAATAGCTCTGTGCTCCGTTATTACCAGTTCCCCAGTTCAACTTTTTTTTTCTGCTGTCTTTCCATGAAGAGAGAAAAAATAGGCCTTATATGACAGACATCAGCTATATGGTTTGTACTACTAGGAGACATCCAGCTACAGCTTGAACAGACTAAACTGAATATACAGAATAGCTGAACCATACATTGAGCCACTTAATCTGGGTATCAGAGCCAGGGGACAGAGACCTGGCTTCACTATAGGTTTATAAAGTTGTAAAATACAGCATAGTTACAGACCACAGGCTGAGTATCTTCTTGCTGGGTCGGATGGTAGGGGAAGCTCTTGTCAAGCCTCTCCCAGTTTCAACCCGTAAGCACGGCTGAAAGTCTCTCCTTGAAGGCCTGATCTTTGCAATCAAATTAAGCAGTGTTAAGTGGGCAGCAGGACCATAAGTTACTGTGGCAACAGAGACCGAAAACAGAGACTCTAGGTAGTAGTCTGCTCACCCATGACAATTTTGTGCAGCATCTGCCAGGTGGCTGAGTTCCTCCTAACATGAAGGAAACCTCTCTGACAGGCACCCATAACTTCATTTAAAAAAACCCCAAACCACAAAATCAACATTATCCGTTCAGAAAATCCAGCATGTTTAAGGGTGAGTGAGTTACAGCATTCCCCAGCTCTTCCCAAGATGCTCTCCCAAACGGCACGTTGTGGTAGTTAATGTAAAAGGAAAACCTGACTGAAGGGAAATCATCCAAAAGTCTGGGCATCGTTGACAGACCCTTTAAGAGAACTGCAGTAACACAGGAGCTACAAGACTTACATCATCCAAACTGTCAGCACCTCTCCTCCTCACAATATTTTTGTCACCTCTCATATAATCTGTAGAGACTTAAACCCCCACAATACAAGATGTGCTTGGTTCTCTCCTAACAGAGTCCCTGGGTAGCAGAGGAGCAAGATTTTTTAATTCTGCTCAACTAGTATGGTCTACAAAATATGTGTGGGGCGGCAAAGAAACACGCTACCCAACTATGCAGAGTACTCCATGTTTCATGAAGTGCACCTGCAGCTAAAATCTCTACAGCAATCCCAATGAGATGAGAGAGAGAGAGGCTCAGATAAAGGATCTTGAAGCGCTGCGGGGAGAAAAACAACAACCTGACTACATAAGTCACCCGCAAGTGACAGACCTCAACAGACAAGTCATTAACGTCCCCATTGACTGTCTCTGCCTATTAGTCTAAGCTGCATTAGAGGGAACAGAGCTGTAGGGAAGTCACAGAGATTAACTAAAAATAGTCAAAGAGCCACGGAGGAACAGTCTTGTTCTAAACTCTTTATGCAACTTAAGATAAAACCGACCCAGATGACCAGGCGACCCATGTGTGAAGTCATTCGGCAGCTCCCCATCACCAGGGAGGATGAACTCGGCTGCTGGTAAACACACGATAACTTTCACATGCCACCAGGGTCCGGCCATGGTCTGGAGGGGGCCAGCTGGGGGAAAGACTCTTTTCTCCTTCCAGCCCAACGTAAACAAGACAAAATCTATTTATTTAGCAAATCATTCATTGGTTTCAGTGGGGAGGGAGGTTAAAGCATTATTTGTGATTCTCTAAAACCATTTGCTTTTAATTCACTGTCTAATCCTCAGGAGTCTGTAAACCAGACTTTTTTTTTTTTAAATAGAAATAAAAGAGGCCATTCAATTACATTCAGGCTGTGTTGAAAACAAATTGGAACAGTACGAAAGAGTAGACACTGCCAAATAAAGGAAACCTCTTCCAAGTGCAAGGCTACCAGTTAAACGCAGCCCAGAGAGCATCCAAGGCCCACTCTTACAGGTGCCTCCCCTTGTTCTCCATGTGCCATGCACCCAAAAAGCACATCCATGCGTGGATTGCAATATGTTCAACGAGTATAAACACATTGTATTTGCAGTAAGAGGGGGAGATCACGTCCAGGTCAAAAACACTGATCAGCTAAAAGCATCTGCTGGATTAAAACTCATCAGCTCAAATATAAAGCATGAGCTAATTGGTAGCACTGTATGAGACTGCTGGGCATTCAGACAGATAACAAGACTAAGCAGAGTTACGGCTAATGATTAAACATCCTTTGAATGCATATTAAACGGCATATTCAGGGCTTAAGCCAGTCTTTGCAGCATAAGAAATCCAAAAGGACCTGCAGTAAGGGGTGGAGGGATCACACGCCACACATCTGCTTTCTATGCCTCCCACCACAGCATTTGGTGGAGGCCACTGCCAGGAACAAGGAAAGAGGAGACACAATGCTACTGAGACAGCACTGACAATTAAATAAATACATAAATAGCAACAGAAATCATTAGGAAATTATGTACATGGTCAGGTCCTCGCCTTCCCCTCTGCTCTCACTTGTTCATGCATACATACGCTACTGGACAGGGTGCTGGGCCACCTTGCTTAGACTGTGCTCTTGCCCAGAAAGGTTGGACCAGATGATCCTTGAGGTCTCTTCCAACCTGGTATTCTATGATTCTATGAACTTCCTTCCCACTACAGGTACAAGTACAGCTTCAGACTTCATCATATCTTTAAACCTCTTCGCTCTGTGTTCAAAAGAGGAATTTTAGGAGGATGGCACCAGGGAGAAAAATCTTTCTTGCCAGAGACTGCAGCTACTGCTCTTCTGAAAGCCCAAACTGTTGCCTCGGCTGCTGGAGTCAGAACGTGTCACCACGAGCCAGCGGTCACGCGCTGGCTTTCTGCACAAGAACGACAGCTTTGCCCATTCCTTCTCATTTGGTCTTTATCATCCTGGATAGACTAAGCATGTGTCTCGTCAAGAAGCGCTTGACAACGCAGCGTATCTTATCACCTCAGCGTGCATAGCTCAGGATGACAAAACAGTTGGTATGAAAGCAAGAACAAGAATTGGGAATAAGGCCCCAGACTCTATTTCTACACATGGCTGAGTCCACAGCGGGGATGGATGGCTCCCTTCTAGCGATCCTGGAAAATGAGAAACCTGAGCCCATAACCATGGGTTTGGGTATCGCAAAACTTGAAACCGCCTTGCGATGGGTTTGCTTCTGCACATTTCACTCTGTCTGCCAATGCAGCACTGCAGTGGCTACGGGCCAAATTCTTCTCTCACTTACACCACTGTAAAAATCGTAAGAATAAACTCCATTAAAGTCAATAAGCCACAGTGAGATTAGATGCTCATGTTTCGGAAACCAGCCAAAGTTATGCCTTTGCAACGGAGAGCAGAATTTTTTCCTCATGCAGCTGCAAGCCCGATGGTGCACAGCTCATGGTGCTCCTCAGAAGTGTTTCCCAGCCAGCTCCAAACTCAACACCCCATTATCATCTCCTTGGCCACCTCTACCCAACCTGAAACACAGACACACTCCGACATGAGGAGTAGCTGAGACCCCAACGTGCACCCAGAGTAGCATGCATAGGTTTTTAGGCTCACAAAATCCCTGCTGAATCAAATGGGAGATTAAAATTCCTTGGGACACATGCAGGTCTGGCATTTAGAAAGTGCCAGGGTGAACCCTCTTAGCTGGTATTCTTGCATTGCTGACAAAAAGGACTTTCCACCAAGACTTACAGATAGTTCTGCTAATTTGAATTATTCCCTTGACATAAAGCTCCTGCACTGATATTTTTGTCTGCGTCCCACCAAAATAGGAAAATATTACATGGATAAACTATATTCTTAATATGTGGCTTCCAAAACATGCTAAATCCCTAAAACCGAGCTCAAATTACATAAGCTATGATGAGTTGTTCAGATAAACATAGCCCCATGCTTTAATCAACACAAAGAAAGAAAATACAATGATGTCATGGTCCCAGCTCCTACATTTCCCCTTGTGTCCTTCTGCTGTCCCCCCTCTGCTACGCTCACACGTGCTGCAGGAGATCAAGTGGCCACAGAGGGAAAAACCACTCTTTGCCAGCTTCTTGGAGATCTCCCATAACACATCCATATTCCTGTTGCTGCAGATAACTTCTGCAGCCTACCCGCAGCGCAGGAGGATGGAAGCGGGGGACACCTCTCAGCTGGCACACAGATGAACACGTCTTTCAGACTCAAACTCCACCTAAAAAAGCTTAAGGGGGGAGTACAGGATGAAAGAGAAGACCTCTAAATAACCCAGGCTGAAAGAGCAAGGCAGTGGATTAGCTGAAGACATGGGCGAAGGCCAAACTCTGATTCCTGAAATTAAATGGCCGAGAGGAACTGGGAGAGGTGGCCAATACGTCTGGCCAATACATATTATTAATGGCCACACATGCACCTATGGGAGGGATCACAGGTGGTTAGAGCCAGTTGCTGCTAGCACAATGTTGACATAATTTCTACCTGGCTATTTTATTTATTATTCAAAAGATGGGCTAATCATCTGTCAACCCTTCCCAAGTCACCTGGAAATGGAAACTTAACACAAATTGCAATCAAATTTTCATAGCAAGCAGCTCTCCTGCAGAATCCCTCCTTGCAGTGGACAACAGCAGACAGCACTTGCCCAGGAGTTTTTTAAGTGGATTTCAAAGCAGGTCTGGAAAGACAAATATCCTGTTCTTTATCCTCCACTATCATATGGAAAAAAATGAAATTCAAAACAGTTGGAGGGTAAAAAAAAAAATTAATCAATACTACATTCATTAGACCATACAGTCTGCAGGCCAGCAGAACTAGTTTCAGCTTGGGAAAAAAAAATCACTGTTTTAAAAAAAAAAACACCAACAAATTCTCCCTTTTCAAAGCAACATTCTCATTTTGCAGCACACGAAAAGGTTTAAAAAAAAAACATTTAAAAAAACAGGTGAAATATTTCACTTCAGAAACGATTTTTACTCAGACCAAAATGTAACAAAAATATCCACTTTGCCCAAATTCATTGCTCTAAACTCCAGTTTTAGGTTATTTCGCCCCTGATTTTCCCTGCAGAGATCCTTTTTTCTGTCTGGAAATTTTGTCTAAGTTCAAGAAGAGAGAGCTGGCAATTGGTGAAAAACTTTTAGGACATCCAAAATCTCAGAAGTCCTGGTCAGTATGAACTCCACACATGTAGCTCGTGTGCGTTAAGAAAAAAAAAAAATACCAAACCATGTGCAACTTCATCCAGCACGTGAAACCCTGGCTCCAGACAAGTGTAGTAAATCCTTCACATCCCAGGTGCAGAGGATATTCTTGGCACACCAGCCAGAGTGCACGCACACACGTCCCAAATGGAAACAGCAGTGCTCGAACTCGCTATACATGGTCTGGTTAGGGCCTCTCAGGGAGAGGGTGAAGCGGTTCTGAGCCGTAGTCATCTCTCTTCATCTACTGGGTTGCAAAGGAAATTTTTGTTTCCATTATTGCTTCTCCTTTTGCAGGACATGTCATTGACTAGGATCATTAAAAATGAGGGGAGGGTCTATATTACAGCTTCTTAATGCATACCTGATGGACTGGAGTTTTTTGAATAAAGATTTGAAAGTGAAAACCATCTGGATCCACCTCATTTTTTTTCCCAGGCTACTAGAAAAAAAATGCAAAGGGAAATTTTTTAATTTTTTTTTTTTTTTCTGCAAAGCAATCAATTTAATCTGCTTTGAAGAAAAGATTAATTAAACTGAGCCTACAACCGGATCCGGATGAACGCGACCTGACTTCTCAGCACCGGCACTGGAGCGAAGTTGTCCCAGGGTCAGGCAGTCACAGCTGCTCCCAGCGCCGTGGTAGGTGCACGAAGCCGCCTTCTCCCCAGGAAGATAACTCAATCCCCACTGTTGCCGGTCAGGTTAAAAATCAAACCCGCAGAAAACCAGCATGTTTCTGGCTCTCGCACAGCCAAGCGAAGCGACCGCCCTCCCGAGAGCTGCCCCCGGGTCGAGGGGTGACGCACGGCAAATCACTGCAGACGCCCTGGCCCCTGACCCGTGATAGCTCAGCACGCCCGTACAGGAAAGAAATACAAAATATGGCAGGAGGCAAGCACTGGCAGACAGTCAAAATGACTCGGTATTTTTTTTAAAGACTGCCATGCAGGACATAGATACCCATAGATCCCATCCTCTGCCCATGTTGCTCACTAACTTCAAAAAACTCAGGAGCAGGCTGGATTTTGCAGCCTCTAATCCCATGATATCTGCAAAAACAGTTCGTCTCCTCACGTCTGCCTCACTAAATGTTACAGAAGGCTTCAGCAGCCTCTTCTTTGGGCTTAATAATCACAAATGCCCCAGGGTACACAGTCTGACACTTGCACTATGCAAGTTTCCCAGACTTACAGGAAATTTTCCTGCTCAGCCATGGGAGCCGAAGGTATGGAAAGTGCTCAGTAATTACTGCTGAATCTGGAAAATAAGTTTATTTCTTTGTTTCAGATGCTACTGCTTAAATGATGCACATGTCTGAGCTGTCCCCACTCCCCAGCCCCAGATTATGGAATTAAACCTTTCCAAGAAATGCCTTGAGGGTGGCTGAGCTTGGGCTATGGAAAGAATCATAGAATCATAGAATCATAGAATGTTTAGGGTTGGAAGGGACCACTAGTGGTCATCTAGTCCAACCCCCCTGCAGTGAGCAGGGACACTGCTAACTAGATCAGGTTGCTCAGAGCCCCATCCAACCTGGCCTTGAATGTTTCCAGGGATGGGGCCTCCACTACCTCTCTGGGCAACCTGTTCCAGTGTTTTACCACCCTCATTGTAAAAAATTTCTTCCTTACCTCTAGCCTGAACCTACCCTGTTCTAGTTTAAAACCATTTCCCCTTGTCCTAACACAGCTGGCCCTACTAAAAAGACGTTCCCCATCTTTCCTATAGGCCCCCTTTAGGTACTGGAAGGCCGCAATCAGGTCTCCCCGTAGCCTTCTCTTCTCCAGACTGAACAAGCCCAACTCTCTCAGCCTGTCCTCATAGGAGAGGACCCATGGATCCACAACCTCTGCTACAGGGTTCATACGCTGTATTTTGACAGAATTTTTCCTCTCGTCCCTCAGAATTCTTTCTTTTTCTTGGTTAAAGAGCAGACTGTGCTGTAAAGTGAGGAGTTTGCATGGACCGGCATGCAGTGCATCTGTGTGGAGTTTCGCAGACAGACGGGAGATCTTTCAGCCGTGCTCCCCGCCAGCTGGACATCAGCCAGCCCTGAACTGGAAACCTTCTAACGACATGGTCAGAGCTCGTACAGCTCTGGAAATGAGGATGCTGATCAGTGCTTCTCACTTTTCTGCAATCCAAGAATGACAAAATGTAATTTTTTTTCCTTTTTTTCTTTTCTCTTTTTTTTTCTTTTTTCCTTTTTTTTCCCCTTCTCTTTCTTTTTTTTTTTTTTTCTTTTTTTTTCAGGCCACAAACCCACTTTGTGCAGTGATTTTCCTTTAAAGCCACCTAAGAAGCAATTTAAACCCAGCACATCCAGCTATGACTCATATTTCCCCCACTCTCCTACCTCCCTTCAGTTTTATTTGGCTGGAGTTGGGAATTTAGGGGTTTGTTTTTCTGATTCTTGTTTTTTTCCTTTTTTTTCCCCTTCTCTTTTTTTTTTTTTTTTTTTTCTTTTTTTTTCAGGCCACAAACCCACTTTGTGCAGTGATTTTCCTTTAAAGCCACCTAAGAAGCAATTTAAACCCAGCACATCCAGCTATGACTCATATTTCCCCCACTCTCCTACCTCCCTTCAGTTTTATTTGGCTGGAGTTGGGAATTTAGGGGTTTGTTTTTCTGATTCTTGTGTGTTCTCACCCTCTGGCCCCCAACCATCCACAAATACCGGTGCAGCAAGGCTTCATGCAAGAGAGGGACAACAGTAACACAACTTCAAAGCCAACAGGGCACCAGGCGACCAAACCCGGCCATCGCTCCTGCGCTTGACCATCCCCTCACCACAGAGGGAGGGAGATTTTGCCAGCTGGAGGATGCTTCAGAGAAAACGGGGCTGAAGAAAGCCCCACTACAGAGCTGGAGCTTCCATTTCCCACCCACTCTCACCTCCACCCACCCTCCTCTGCCAAAACCCACATTTCCCTAAAGAAACATGCAGTCGAAGCCGTGCTCGGCTGGCTGGGTCTCCCCTCTTGCCGATTTTACCATGTGAAGGCAGAACACAGGCTCTTCATCAACTACTCAACCGGGAGCAAAAAATATCTGGTTTTCTGCGTAATGACCCAGAAGTAATTACAAGCAGATTGGCCGCATTGACGTGAAATCGCAGGATCCAAGCCACCTTTCAGTGTAAATACCAACCGAGATAAAGAGTAGACATGTGCTTTAAAGGCTTATAATCAGTATGCACACACAGACACACAAAAAAACATCTCACAACTGCAAAGAGTAGCGATGACAGCTATTTTCAAGCAAAGGTAGAGTTAATGTTTAATTACTGCGGATGCTGCTTTTGCAGGGCAGAAGTGGTGGATCACAAAATTTCCCCACTGGGTTACAAACCCGGTATGAAATTCTCACAGTGGAGGTTTTTCAGGAAAACGGTCCAAGTGGTATGAGCGGGGATGTGTGCAGTTTTACTTTTTCTTTGCAAGAGCTTATTTGTAAATGACCAACATTAAAGGAATGTCTTATTTGTGCCAAATCCAGGGAGAGGGAACGGTGCTACCGCCACCCTCGGAGGACTGAAAAAGGTCATCTTAAGTTTCCAGAGATAATTGGAAATCTGGCAAGTGAAGCAAAAAAAAAGCGAAGCGAGTTAAATTAGACCCAACCAAAATAATTTTTACTTTTGCCAGCTTTATTTAATGGAAGAATTTACATGCAGTAAAAGGACTGGATCCAACGGAGAAGGAAGAAGCTGCTATACCCACCCCATTCCTGGGACCCAATCCTGCACAAGCCAAAATGCCATTAATTTAATTGCCTAGCAATAGTCCCAGCAACATGCTGCAAGATCAGAAACATGAAACACAACCAGTTTTGTCACAGGTGAATTCAGACAAATCACAGACTTACATTTTCAAGCTGGCTGTTGATCAAGGTGGCCCAGTTTGAGGTACCTTTGGCCTAATTTCAGATTAATTAATCACCTGCAACAGAGCACCAGAGCTATTAAATGTTTACTCTCACCTGTAAGACCGTGAACCAGCAGGAAAAAAGCCCTTATGGCAGTGTTTATATTACGAGCAGCGTTTGCCCAGCTCAGTCCTCCTCAAACCAGTAAATCAGCTCCCCCAGCCTGATGCAACGACTCTTGGTCTATGTCAATCTTGGACTAGTTTCAGAGGAGGAGGTGTTTCCACCCGTCCCCTCTGTCATGCAGGACTCTGCTCCTCCGTTCTTCTCAGGACCCAGATGTCAGTGTCCAGGGATCACAGAATCACAAGGGTTGGAAGGGACCTCGGGAGATCATCCAGTCCAATCCCCCTGCTAAAGCAGGCTCACCCAGAGCAGGTTGCACAGGACATCATCTAGGTGGGCTTTGAATATCTCCATAGAAGGAGACTCCACAGCCCGCCTGGGCAGCCTGTGCCAGGGCTCTGTCACCCTCAAAGTAAAGAATTTCTTCCGCATATTCAACTGAAACCTCTTCTGCTTCAGTTTGTGCCCATTGCCCCTTGTCCTGTCGCTGGGCACCACTGAGAAGAGTCTGGCTCCATCCTGGTGACTTCCACCCATAAGATATTTGTATGTGTTGATGAGATCCCCTCTCAGCCTTCTCTTCTTCAGGCTGAACAAGCCTGATGTTACCGAGCTGCCTATAGGTGTTACCATATCTATATGCCATTTAATGCCATTTAAGACCCTCACTGCTATCCCATCCAATTTTCAGTTCCTGCAGGGTTCCCGCCTCCAGCACATCAAATGCCACCCCTGCCAGCTTCATGCAGCTGTTTCAGATACCCTGAGACATCCCAAATGATACTGAATGCCTCAAATACACCCAACCCTTGTAGGTGCAGTGGATCTCACCCAGCCTCTTTACTGCCTTTAAAAAAACTGCTGGGAAACAGCAGGTTTGTCTGCAAAAGCAGTACTGTGCACAGTCTCTGCAGATCCCGCCATGCACGAGGTGAAGAGATGATGTGTCCTTTCCTGTATTTCCTCAAGATTTTGAGACCACCGAGTTTCATACAGCCCACCTAAAGCACAGCCTCAGATGAGAACAAACCCAAATTACAGGCAAGAAATTGTTTCTGTTCAAGGCCCAGTTTATTGCCCAATTTATTCTTTCTGCTACAGTCCTTTTCCCAGAAAAGCTAAAGCTATCCAAAAATAAAAAGCAACACATTTCCTTTGCCTGTGATGGAGGAAAGTTATTTTTCTGAGCACTCAGAGTTTATTTTTAAAGGATTGCTTGATTAAATAGCAACCTATTAATATATTGAATTTTCTTACTGCATTTTAAAAGGCTTTTCATGAAGGCTGGTGTTCCCTTATTGCAGTTTTTATGGAATCAAGAAAAATATTTATGGTGCATCAACAGCGTGCTAAGCTAAATAGTTTTTTCCCTCTCGTCCTGCCAAGATACCTCTGCAGTGATTTTTTTTACAAAATGACTTCGCAGGGCTCTGACTCACGCTGGCTGCTGCTTGGTGCTGGGTAGGCGCAGGACATCGAGGGCCAGGCGTCCCCACCAGATGTGGGGCAGCCCTGTTCGGGCAAACCGGTGGCAATACCTGTTGGCATCAGTGTCCCAGCAGGGCTGAGGTCTGATCCACAGCTCCCATCCTACCCAGCTGCAGTGGCTGGAGAGGTCTCCCACCCAAAACCATGGGCTTTTATGGCTGCTGCAACAAACAAACTCCAGGTGGAATTGCAAACCTGATTCCTTGCATTATATAGAAATGTACGGAAATATGGAGGGCAACCACTCAGGAGGACTGTTTGTGGTCACCTCTCAGTAATCCATATGTACCAAAAAAGGAATTAAGTACTTAATATTTTGGCTCCTGCTTACATCCCTTTGCCTTCACACCTCTAACAGGAATTAGCGTGTGCTTGGGAATAAGCACACACAGCAGCATGCATAAGCAAATGAATCACACACTAAATAGGGTGCAGCTTAATAAATGTTTTAGTGAACTGTGATTTTCCTTAAATCACTAAGGAAAATACACTTTAGGAAAATCTCTATGCTCATGTAAAAGTGCAGTCGTCATATGCTTTGCTATTGGAGCAGTGGAAGTGTCTTGTAAGAAATAAAAAGCTGTGCTAATAAATCTGATGGAAAGATCCAAGTACTGGGACCCTAATTCAGGAAGACATCAGTGGTTTGCTAAATCACACCTCGTGTGACACATTATTTGAGAATACCCACATGGTTTCTTGAGCACGGCTCCTCTCTTCCCCCTGGCCCGGCTGAGCATCCTTTTCCCCCAGGGCTCCTTGCTTATAGCAGCCATAGGTTGAAGAGTGAGACGTACAGCTCTTCACCTTCCCTGCAAGCTCAAGAGAGATTTGACAGGACATCCATCAGCTGGCACTGTTCTTCAAAGTGGAAAAAGACTGAGTGTTTTACCTTCCAACTATATAACTTTGCATAATAAAACTGTTTAGACTTGGAGATTTTTCTGATGAATGCCAAATGCTGTACAGCAGCAGCCTTCACCAGCAGATCTAAATCATGCAGCTTAAATGAAAGCATGCTTTCCATTTTATGCACTGGCTTTACTTTTTTTCGAGACTCGGAGGAAAAACTGAATGCACTCTGCCTACAAAAAGGCTTTTTAAAACAGTAACGCTGTGGTGACTGGGAACACAACTCTATTCCTGCT
>NW_009258783.1:1671778-1688915 GCF_000687185.1 Egretta garzetta | reverse complement strand
GCATCTCACAAGGACCATTTTTTTTTCCCCATGAAGACATGGCGATGAAGACATTCCTCCAATTACTTTGGCTTTTGAAGGTGTTTCAAAAAGCTTCTCTCCATGCTGACTTCAGTCACTGAACTGATTCTCAAGAGGCACAAATATTGTTAGACATTAAAAAAATATAATTAACTAACACATCGCTAATGCTACAGATGGATCTTTGAGGCAAGACCATGTTGTCTTACCAGCGGAGGGCTCTTCAGGGCAGTACAAATCCTTATCCACTGCTCTGCAAATCCCACCCTATTGGCAGCGTGACGCTAAAACCGCTGTTATTTTCCAATTCCCGTTTATAACCTGGATTGCACAGGAGGGGGAAATTGCCTTGCAGCTTTACTGTTCCTTTCAGTTGTCTCCCTAATGTCCATCCACCAGTGACCCAATACTGGAAAACCCATCAGCAGGCTGGAGTTGAGAGCTGAGAGACATTTCTGGAAGGTCTTTCTGCCCTGCTGGGATTCCCAGCACACTGAAAGGTTAACAACACTCTCAGAAAACAAAATGCATTTCAGTTGAGTTTCCTCTCTTGTCCCATTTCTAGCGGTTTTGAGGTGGGGCACACCACCTTTTTGGAGTCAGTGGTATTTTTAGGAACGGGAACAGGTTCTTGCAGAAGCATGTCCCACACAAAGCATCATCTGCAAAACACTGGCATCACAGCCCAGTTCCAGACACATCAGATACATCTTACAGACAACAGGGGAGATTCTTACTATATTACCATGACAAAAACCAACACCTTACATAGTACATTTGGAACATCTCGCATAGTAAGCTTTAATCAGTTAGATCTCAAAGTGAGTTACAAAGTAGGTCAGTGACTGTTTGACAGATGGGGAAATCAGGCCAGCGAGGTGCTGCAACTTTTCCAAGGTCATAAAAAAGCCCAATGGCACAGTCGGAAGTGAAACCCAAGTCTATCAAATCATTAGCTAGTACTCTTCCACCCAACTAATGCCTCTACCACTAGCCCACATCATCTCCAAAGCTCATGAATTTACACAGTCTGATTCCTGCCCTGTGACCAGCTGCTGGGTACCAATACCAGGGT
This sequence comes from Egretta garzetta, assembly GCF_000687185.1. NCBI lineage: Eukaryota > Metazoa > Chordata > Aves > Pelecaniformes > Ardeidae > Egretta > Egretta garzetta. Next base: position 1,687,819 of record NW_009258783.1, on the reverse strand, counting down.
ACCAATAGCAGGAGAACAGCAACAGCAAGGACACTGGGCCAAAGAAACTAGTTGGCAAAGTAAAAGGAGAACCTGTGCTTTTGCAAGTATCCTCATGGAGCTCTAACCCACATGCCTGGCCAGCAAGGCTCTCCATATTTAAGTTTTCTACTGAATCCTCCCCATAGGAAGTACTACAAAGACAACTCCAGCTCAAGGACAATCCAGCCCTGCTGGGACACCAGGTATTTCAGACCAGTAACCCACTTCTATTAAAACACTAAGTGTGCCCATCTCCACATTTTCAATGGTGTTTGGAGGACTCTCATTTCCCTGCATGACCCCACTTCTCCTCCCTGTTACCGCCGCATGTGAGCGGTGCCAAGAGACATAAAGGCCTCATAAGCATCTCAAAATTAGTTTAATGCTGTCTCATTGATATCAAAGGCCAATTCTCACTATTTTTATTGGAAGCAGAGTTAGGCCACTACAGATAAATCCCAACCTAGATACTTTTTGATGTTTGCCTGCACCAGAGACAGGGAGCGCCGGGAAATGGAATTTCTATTGCGCTTCACAGTCCAGACACAGCCACAGCAACTGCAATAAAATCTACCATAAATGCTGATGCCATCTAATAAAAAGCGCTGAGCTGAGGATGGAGAGCTAAACCCAACATGGCAGTGGGCTACACAAAAAGGAGGATTTTGTTCTGGACTCTCAGGAGACAGCACACATTTTCCTACCTGCATCCTCAGCAGACATCTCATCCAGTGCCTGTGCAGCATTGCTTTTGCTACCAAAAGCTTCATATCAGAACACACTTGGCTATGCTAAAAGCTGACAAGAAGCCCATAAACCTTACAGTTACAGTAAGTGATGTTTAAAGATGACTTATCTTGACTGTTTGCTAGACAGAGTTTCACGTCAAGGCTTCAGGCAGATCTAAAAGTTTATTCTGCATCCCTCCGTGATTCAGGGCGGTCAAATATAAATGCAAAGGCTGCTTCTCTCCCAGTCTGGGAGCTCTGATACATTTGCAGACACACCAACAATAACTTAAGAGAGACCAACATGGACACAGGGCCCAATACTTGTTTGAAACATGCCTTTTAGAATAAACTGTATTAATCTAGATATTAAATTATGTATATATAAGGTTGTCCAATGTTCAAACTCTGCTCCCATTTATCTCGGAAAAAAATTGACGTAATACCTTGCTGAAACTGTAATTTGTCCTTATAGACCACGCTACACACAAGTATTCAGCAAGAGCCACAGCAGAAACAGAAACCAGCAGATGGTATTACCCTGAATGAAATCAATTAAGGACATTTACAATATGTCAAAAGTGCAGCTACAAAAACAAAGTGTAGACCTGTACATCTGTTTCTTAATGAAGCCATGAGTAGCTGACAGTTAGCCGACAAACCACAAGATAAAGGCTGCAGCAACACCAACAATAGATAAGGAAATACCGTACGTATTCAGATTCTTCAACAGTCACCAGAAAATACAATATGTTGAGCAGAAACTGAGTAACCAGATACTGGAAGTCCATATGTCATGCATAAATGTAGTAAAAATATAAGCATACGAGGTTTTGGTATCACAGATTTCGTAAGGACAAGTGATTTCCTCAAAAATTTTAGTAATGGGAGTCATATGGCAATGATAAGTTAAGAAATACTGTTCTCCATGACACAGTCCTCTGGTATATTTAAAAGGCTGCTGGGAACCCTGTCACCTTGCTTGAAATAAAAACAAAGGTGCTCACGATTCCCTAAAAGCTGGTTACGACATCTCTGCTGAGAACCTGGTGACATACAATGTCAGAGGCATAATGAGATACGCAGCCAGCTACGCCGATGTCATCTTGTAGACTATATAAAACACAAATGGACTGAGGGAATCTCAGAGTTATCTGTGCAGGGATTTTCTTGAACAAAATTCTTGAGTTCCCCATGGAGAAGATGAGAGGTGCAAACATTTCACAGGGGGAAAACAATAACCTCTTCGGTGCCACAGCTTCATTACACCATGCTACCCAAGCACATTCAAAGGATGAGGACTCACTTATGGAAGATAAGGGTAAGACCAGTGAACTCCCGCTGCTGCAGATAGCATTTAGTGCCCACTGCGACGGGCCCTGCAACTTGTTATCGGTGGTTTGCTGCAGATACCCATCGCTACCAACAGGGACGGGACCGTCCCAGTCCCCGTCCGTTGCAACATGATGAAAGGTCTGGCATTAAAATAGATGATTATATCACCTCCGTGTACAATGCTTGTTATTTAGCTCCTAGGGAACTCATACCAAGTTTCTCCTACATTTGCTGCCAAACAAATAAAATATTCAGAAAGATTTACATTAAGCGTTAATAAGGGCTGAGAGCCAGTCTTCCTTATGGACCCTGGAAAAATACAGCCTTAGCACTAACTGAAAAACTTACTTACAGTGTATATCAGAGCAAGGCATCATTCATTTTTACCAAGGCCCAGACGACAGTCTCATTAGGCCAGAGATGGATAAATGACAAATGATCTGGTGAATAATGTCACTGTGGGCCATGTAGGACTTCATCCAAGCAGTACCACTGAAAACAGATGACTGGGTAAGGATTGTAAAGATAAAAACCATAAGGCTTTAGGAATGATATTCCTGGAAAAAAAAAAAAGCACCGCATATTTACATTTAATCTGCTTTGTAAATTGATTTTGGCATGTTACCTTGTCAAACCATTGAACAAACTGAATAATTGCTTAAGCAGCATTGATAGAGATGTGACAGATTATTCAAGCGTTGTGATTCTTTGTTCTCATATATCTCATTAAGAAATGATGATTGGTTCCATTTACAGCTCTTAAGTTGAATTCAGCAACCGCTGACACATGAATTTAACCTGGCATCTACCAATTTTGTATTGTTCTCAGGCAGAAATTGTTCCTGGCGAAGTGGCTCTTGCAAACAATTTCAGTGTAGTGGCTGATGATTTTTTAACGACGCGAGACAGAAGGAAAAAAAAAAAAGCAACCGACTTCCCTGCTGATTTATAGTGTCTACGGAATGAAAAGAAATAAAACTTCTTGTACTTTGTATTTCTCCCCTTCCCCCACCTCCCTTCTTGGAGGCCTATTTTTAACCTGTAGCATTTCATTAAATAAATTCGTAGCACATCCCTGCAAACAACTGGGCTGGCAGAAGATGCGAACCGCCCTGCGGGACGTGCTCAGCCCCTTCCTATTCTGTCCTGGAATTGCAACCTGTTCCTCCACAGCCTTGTAATTTTATATTGTCGTTTGAAACCTGAGCGTAAGGAGCATAAAACGCTGCTATTCCAGCGGGCTACCGAGCAGTATAGGCTTTTCTCGATTCCCAGAGCAAAACCTCCAAGCTGTGCACATCAAAGGCAGAATTTTACAGTCACTCTGTGCTGCTACAAATGATTTAAGAGAAAATCAGAAGAGAAACAGGCCTGGTGTGCTGTTGTGTGCTACCCTCTGACTTCGGGAAGCTCTATTCGGAGTGCTAAGCCAATACACAAGGACACCTCTTAGAAGACATTTTACAGACACCTTCTGAAGCCCAACCTTTTTTTAAAAAACATTTCTACTACCAACCTCCCTCTCTTCCATATTTTGCTTAGTGTGAAAGTACCAGAATATCTAAGCCACTGTTATGTCCCTAGGGGTATTGCTTAAATAACAGCAGAAAAGGGAATTGATTACAGAAACTAATGTTCCCACCACCACACTGACATTAGCAGGGTGGGTTTTTAATCGACACGACTTTGCAAGCCATAACCGTACAGCAGCAGCGGGCAACAAGCAGTTGCTGTCACCCTGCGGGCAGTGGTGCAGACCAGAGTTAAATGGGGTCAGTGAAGATACTTCAACCACCCCATCCACTGAGGGGAATCCCTCACGGGCTATCCGAGACAGACCTCCTAACATCAAGCACAATGTTAGTTAGTTCACCCTCCACTTGCTGCGGGCAAGTTTTCACCCAAAGAGCTCTAACAGACTCCATCTGCTCCACACCACCTTCATTCTCCCCCGTAAAGGGTGCTTTATCTAAACAAATAAAGCCCTTAACTGACCCTAAGGAAGACTCTTTGCTGTCTTCCAGCTGTGCTTCCCAGCTGTGCCCACCTGCGGGACGTGGCTGCGGCACTCCACCTGACTGAGGGGTGCGTGCAGGATTTAGATGGGAGATGGAAGGTGATGACTGAGTGTAGCAGAGGTAACATGGAGATGTAGGAGAAACGGAGAGGGCAGGACCATCATGCTCACTCTTCTTATTTGACTGGATTCACCCCATTAGCTAAATGAACAAGGGGGCACCACACAGTTCCTGTTTAAATCTTGAGCAAAGCGAGCATTTCACTTCCAATATTTAAGAGAAGATACCAGAAGTGTCTCTGGAGTTAGAGGGCTGTGGGGCATCGCAGAGCCAAAACTGCCTCCAAGACCTTTCCATGGTCTCTGGTCACAAACTGAGCAGCTGAGGAGCACTACCAAAGTCATCTCTGTTAGAGATGAGAGTGGGAAAAAGCCACTATCCCCCTTCCATCACTGAAAGCAACTGACTAGTGAACGAGAGTAGAAACACAGAGCCATTGGTTGGACCCATGTCTTATCTCAGTAGATGGAAGGATGCAACGAGGCATCAGAAAACCATCTGCCAAGAAGTCACCGCATAGACAAAGGCATTTAGAAATCAGTTAAAGCCAGTTTGCATCCAGGGCCAAACACCTCCTCACCTCTGTGGATATCATAGAATCATCTAGGTTGGGAAAGACCTTTAAGATCATCACATCCAACCGTTAACCTAGCACTGCCATCCCACCACTAAACCATGTCCCTGAGCACCTCATCTACCCATCTTTTAAATATATCCTCATATTGCATTTTGGATTAGACCCTTTATTAGGGATAATTAGACTTAGGTGATGCGAGCAGGCATGACTCTCCTGACTTCACCTAAACGTAGCCCAAATAAGATGAGAAATTCAAACTACAGAATAATTAACAACATTCACAACACTCAAACAGTTTTTACCAAATGGCACAGGTTATTCTCTGTGCATTTATTAATGAAGCCAAGCAACAAGCTCTGTGGCAAGAAACTAACACTATATATCACTATACATCACTAAACATCACTGTATATCACTATATATCACTATACAAATAGTATTTTAATGTGTGTATATATATATGCACTATATATATACATGCACAATATATATACATGCACATATACACTATATCTATTTACACGTGTGTAAAGGGCTCCTACACCTTCATCATAACCACACGGCAATGCAAGATAAAGAAGATGTCATAGCATCATACCATCTCCAGAGCAAACACTGGACTGAGTGGAGCTGCCGGTCATTTTAGCGGCCCTTGACTGACAACGATTAAGGTTGCCTGGTGCAGCGTATGAGCTATCCTGCCCAAAGGACCCAGGTCTATGAATTTTTGCAGTTGTGTATCTCATGAACAAGCAGGGGGACCTAGCCGTCTCTAGAGTCAATTAAGCTGAAAGCACCCCATTTCGACGAGTCTTTCTTGGCATTTACCTGTGGCTAAATCCCATTGCCCCGCTTTGCCCCAGACCTCTCTGTTTCAGGTTTCCCCGGTGCAGCCTCACCCACCTGCAGGACAAGCTTGCTCTCAGCTTTACCATTTGTTATGTTCTCTTTCAGCAGTGCCAGAGGGGCACACATTTGCTTTCTGGACACAAATCACCTCAGCTGTCACTCAGGAATCCTAGAATCACTTTATTTTCTTTCCGTTAAAAATACAAGATACATCAGAGAAACTCATTCAATGGACTTGACTACAAAGCTCTGCGAGATCTATTTTTTTTTTCAGGATCTCTCTCTTAAGAGCATAGGATTTATGTCCATGGCATAAATTACATGGCTACAGCCAGGAAAATTAGTCAGTAAAACTACTCCAGATGCACCTTAATGTACCCAAGAGCAGCAGCCTCCCCGCAGCCTGCAGTACCTGTGTGTCCTGCGTCCACGTGCTTTTGAGAACCCTGTTTTTTCAGCTCATTTCTTGGTACATTCTGCCCCAACATCTAAATATATATCCTGCTGCTTCCTGAAAAGCATAAGCCGTAAGTCAAATCTGTAACATGAGGCATTTCCCTTCTTCCTAAGTTATTCCTCTTGCTCCCCAGTGCCTGGGTCATTTGGCCACCAGGAGTCACACCATTATTCTGCTCCACAAATGGTTTTGTGGTTTGTTTGGGTTTTTTTTTTACATTTGGGAGCACTTTGCATTGGGAAGGAGAGCTTGTTTGCGTTGCAATATTTGGGTTGCTATGTAATTATGCTAGAGAAGGTGTCTTAAAGCCCCGTGGCTTGGACTCAGAGAAGGAGGTGGTGTTTTTCTGATGATCATCATCAGCCCATGGAGAAGCTCAACAGTGTCAGATTTTCCCATCAAAAAAATGTTGCGTCTCTTGAACAAATTAATTACACCCCTACGGCAAGAAATCCCATTAATGCAGAGGTGTGAGGCTGACGATGATCCCGGGGCTTTAGATAGTCTTTAAGATACCTCAGGTCCCAGCTACAAAATGTCCCAAAGTAAAAGCCAAAACCTTTGAATTTGTTCAGGTACTCTGCAAGAAAACAGGGTAGGGAGCCCAAAACCAGTTTAATAGGTTCACAATATCTTCTGCTGTTGACAGCGCACTCCAAGCACACTGTGCTGTGCCTTAAATTTCCAAAACGCCTCAGGCTTCATGGCTGGGCATATTGTACTGATTTACTTACGCTGAGAGGCAGGAGAAGACAAGAGCAAGCAGTGGGAGGAAATCTCCAAGCCAACTCAATGCAACAGCAAAGGATTATTCAGGGATGCTCCGGCAGTCTCAACTACGGCTGAATTTGATTAGCAACCTGTGCCTTCCCCAGAGGAGTTTTTCACGTGGCTGCAAATCCTCTCAGTGCTCCTTCCCCCCAGCTCCCTTCTGTGTTGTTTGGGTTTTTCTGTCGTTTTATTTTTCCCCCCAGTTTTTCACCTAACTGTTTCCCTCATTTCAGCCCTTGCCCATCAGCGGGAGGATGGCAGGGTCACAGCTAATGAGTTTGGTTGGAAAGTTGAAGCCTGGTTGAAGCCTCCTCCCTTGAATTATTTAGGCCGGGATGGGAGGATGGGATCCTGCTGGGAGCAATCCCACATCAATCCAAGAACCGCCTGGGCTGCTCCAGCTCTTTATAGCTCTGGGAAGACCCTAATTCCTTTGAGCATCTGTGAAACAACACAGCAATAAAGCGCCTGCGCCGTTACCAACAGCATACAGACAGTGCTTTGCATCTTCAAACCTTAACTAGTAAAAACTAATTATATGCGATGACCCTGGGTGAATCACATATAAATAAACACATTTTAGAAGACATTGGTGCCGACACTGTGCCTGCTATTAAAATAAGCAGGATGGTCCACTGCATAAAGCTGGGGTTAAGATTCAGGCTCGGCTGTGGATTTACAAGTGACACACTTTCTCATCTTTCACAACACAGTGTTAGCATTTTTGTCTTATTTATTTAGATTATAAGTTCTTCTGGGTACAAACAGTTTTTTACTCCGGTGTCTGTAATACTCCTAGCTCAACAGTGCCTGATCTCATCTGAGGCCAATAAAAGTCATAGTAATAAAACCCCAAAATATTTTAGACCTTCATATTTCACTTGCTAGTGTCCAAGCCTCAAACACACACTGGCTTTTCAGCCTTTGCAAATCTTTACATTTAGGCACGAGCAGCTATGCTGTTTTATTCTGTACTACCCTCAAAAGCCCGTCCATTTCTCCAACCAGGAACATAGCTGGTGGGAGAAGGGTGGCCACATTTCTCAAGTGCACGTGCCAGGTCGGCAGGCAGGTTTTAAACACCTAGAACACATCAATGTCACAGAATGACTCTGCAGCACTGGGTGGTACTGTTTTAAGGGAGATACCTGCCATGTCTGAAGAACCCTTCCTTTGGAGCTCCTAGGAAGACCTGCAAACCTTCACGCCCCACCGCTGCTGAACAAAGACGGTATTTCTCTCCTTGTTCTCTGAACTGTCGCACCAACCCTCACCAAAACAAGCACGGAGGTTAGAAGCTCCCAGACCTCAGACTTCCCACAGGTCCTGGGCTCACTCCACTCCTGCCAGCCAGGGATGAAATTTCTAGGTCCTCTGTACTCTGACAACTGAACGTTGGTTGTAATCCCCAAATTTTGGGTGCTCAGGCTTGAAAGAACATACCTTCAAATACTCAACCTGAATTAGGCAGAGCATTAAGAGCAGGACAACAAGAAGAATCCATGGCAAGCAGGAAGAGTGCAAAGGGAAAGGGTCTAGGGGAGAGATACCACAGTGCTGCACCCTATTGCTGCTGGTGGCAAATGTTCATTTGCATCGTTAAAAGCACCTCCCTTCCATTCCACCCAACTGTAAGGAGACTGAAACCATTTAGTTTATCTCCAATTGGGAATATAAGAAAAGCAAAACAAAAAAATCAAAACAAATCCTCAATACATCTAAACCAGCATGGTTTCCCTCACACACTTCTTGCCCTTTTGACTCTCGAAGAAGGCATTTTAAGAACTATCTTCATGGTTATGTAGTCCACTTGTCCAAAACCGTTTATGTTTTAAATGTGACATATGATATTGCCCAGGAAAAGAGCAAGCAAAATCAGTGATCTGTTGTTAGAGAGGATCTCCATCTCTGTGCTCAGCTGTTCTACACACAGCTCAGATCCAAAGAGAGCTTCCCAGTAGCTTTTTCTTAGCATATCCAGTGCTTCCCTCAAAAAAAAAAAAAAAAAAAAAAAAATGCTTTTTAAGTCAGCCAAAAAATTCTGCTAAAGAGTATTATTTTAATTTAACCTCATACAATCTGTTTGGTGAGTAATTCTGGCATAAAACTCAATACACAGCTTTCAACATGAAAACATCAGTAAAGGGCCTTGAAAAGTTTATTAACAATCTGTTATTTATAGTTTTCTTTTTAAAAAATGAGTGACACAACATTCAGGGGAAAATTATAGGAACTGCCAAGTCAGATAACAAAAAAACATATCAGTGTTGAGATTTGATAGAAAGGTTTTAAGGAACAGTATGATTTCCAGAAAAGAGAAATATTCTGATTGCTAAGCTATTTGTCATTCAAGAAGAGCCCAATCACACACATATGTTTGCAAATTATTGTTATTGTCGTTAATTATTATTTACAGCAAAGTGCTGAAATGCAAGGTGGTTGAATTGCAATGAAAATGACAGATTGCTGCCCCAAGGAACTTTTTATCCCTCCTTTCATTCATTACCTGTTTACTAACAGTACCCGTTTAGTTCCAACTTGTTTTCATGCTCTCTAAAATGACTAGAAAATTAGGTTCTATTAAGTAATCATGAATATAAACAGTGACTCACCAGTTAAGTGAACACCATTACTGGCAATAAATCCAGAATCCTATTATAAATGCTTGTTATTGTCAAGCAAACCAAAACAATACGACTTTATTCAATATTAATTGTATCTTTGAATGCTCAAAAGGATTAAATAACTCCAACCAATATTCTGCACGTAGTCGGGAGAACTGTGTGTGAAGGGCAACAAAAATAATTGAGGTCAGTCACCAAGGTAGAGAGAAAAAGAGACAAAAAGGAAGGAAAAAAATACATCAAGAGATATTTCAGCTCCTATGTGAAAGCAGATGGAGGGTGAAGGAAGCAGACAGGCTGCTCCAGATGGCAGGAGCGGCAGTGAAGAAGGCTCTCACACCCACTGTGTTGTGGCTGTGATGGGAAGAATAGACTTTTGGTTAAAGGATTACTATAGGACTCCAAAGAGTTGAGTTCAGCTCCATCCACTGCCTCTCCATGAGGACTTCAGACCCTCTGGGTCTTGCTTGCTCCCAGCTTGAGGGTGTCAGCTGACAAAAAATACCGATATTTTTTATGCATGCTTTGCCCTCAGCTCACATCTACACAAAGAGCAGTCGTGGACTCGACATTGGTTATATTGAGGTCTGAGTAGTAATACTGAGTTTTGGCCTAGGCAAGGATCATATTGCCCTGTGCAAAAAATAAGGGGGAAAAAAAGCCCAGATACCCTATTCCAACCCTACCCAAACATCTTACCGTCACCTTGCCGGTCAAGCACACTTCTTGGTTGCACAGGCATGCGGGTGAGCTGCATCCTCCAGAGCAGGGAGCTCAGAGAGTACAAACATGTACTTGGAAGAGGAGAGCCACAGAAAAAGAGACAAGGTAGGGCAAAAAGAGGTAACGCATCAAAACTAGTAGAAAATAAGGCTCATGAAGGAAGCACGAGCACGTATGTGAGCTGACAATACAGCAAACTGGGTGTCTCCAAAACATTGTATTTACCTAAAAGCCTTTGATTATTGACTATTTCGGAATCTTATTTTTAGGTAATGAAAGAAAATTGACTTTTATGCTATACTGTTTTCCCAAACGAGCACTGTCCAAAACGCACCTATGAACCACGCTTGGAGAGCTGTCAAAAATCCCTGCTCACCAATGGCTGCCGATTTTTTTCCCAATCCTCTCCATCAGCCTTTAAATCCATTGGCCATCTTGCTTTTCTTTTTTTCCCATTTCAATTCCAGCTGAACACTCAAACCTGTTATTTTCTGTAACTGTTCAGGGGAGACCAACAATCTACATTACAAGATACCATTATTCACGTTGCAACTAGTAAGGCCTCATTATTTTTAAGCCTCCAAGAACACACTGGATAGTAAACTATGCCACACGATAGCAAACAGGATTACTTCATTTAAAACAAATGTGTCGCCTTAAAGGAGTTCTAACAGTATTTTTCTGCTTGCCCTATATAGAGCACACAAACTAAAACACCTGAGTTGTTTCACAGCGTTAAGTTAAATATTAAAACCTGGACCTCAGCTCTCAGTCCTCCTCCCACAGGTGATAGAGAGGTGCTGTAGGCACCGTGCACCTCTTAGCATGAATTATCCCTAATCCCACGTGGTTTTGATGGTAAGATTCCCAGAGGTACAGATCTTCAGGTCAGAAATGACCATGAAACACCTTCCTTTTGTAAACATGGACAAGAGGCTCTTTCCTGGTGACTTCTGCACAAAGAGAGCTTTCAGATGGCAAAAGGATTTCTACCAGCAAGTCATCCCAGAGGAGATGGGAACCACTTGCCTTCATAATTTGCCCTTCCTCCTGAAAACATGTGCCTTAACTTCAGCCTTTTGGGACCCTGTATTTTCTCCCCTGAAGATATTTTATACCATGAAATGTTTCCTTAACGTAATTTTTTAAAAAAGGAAAATACTGAGCTGAGAAAGAGATGAAACAGTCTAACAGAACCACTGCTGTCTCACTGGGGTGTCGTAAGAGAGAAGCAGAAATTGCTGGTAATGTCAGCAGAAACATGAAATTTGGACAAAGTCTTCAATCTTCACAGGGGGTATGAAGCCAGAGGAAGCACAAATATCAACACATTTCTTTACGTCTTGAGAAATTCCAAAATCAGAAGAATCAAAATCAATTAACTTGCCTGATGCCTCAAGTTAAGCGGCTAAACAGTGATGATTCATTGGGCTGAACCCAACACAAGGGCACAGTTGACAAGAAGGGAAGATCTTTGATCAGTGACAAACAGATCTTGAACCTACTGGTACCTCCCTACACCTCCTCTCTTCACGGCGACTCAAACGCATGGGGCCCCTTCACCAGTACCTGTCCTTATTACCAGCATCTTCTCACTGGTGGAAGTTGAGGCTGAATGCCTTGTCTGAGGTACGGATGAGGCATATCACCTCCATCAGCCTTGCCTCCTGGGAAGGTCTGAGCAACCAAGAACAGATGGAAACTTGAGGCGGACGTGCTCATGAAAAGCCTGAGTGTCAGTGTGAGCCTGCATGCAGAGGAAGATACCATGAAGGACGTGAGAGGACAAAAACACAGCAGACAGTGCATAGGAGTTTGTGACAATGTGTGTGCGTGTGGAGGAGGAAGAAAATAGATGTGAGAGCAGGACATGGAGCAACTTCATTTCACAGCACGAATGGACACATATGGGCGCGTAAAAGAGTCAGGAAGAGCACCAGGAGCCCATCAAATGTCATAAGAGCATGGAAGAGACGCAGGGCACAAATGAACCAAAAATTATGGTAGAACCCCTGAGAAAAACAGAACCACTTATCAGTTTTCTCTATACTGTATTTTAGAAAAGTACTGGTCACATCATTGAAGCGTATTTGTCTTCCTACCCAGCTCTTACTATGTTACGGCTCTATCCATGCAACTCCCTATGTTATCATTACTAAGCTTTAAGGAATCTACCACATCATTTTTAAGGACAGCACCAGTATTTCCACAGTTACTAAGCTTGAGCCTTTCTAAATATTATAACTTGATCATAACTCTAATGCCAATAAGGCCTAATGACAGATCCCTTAGAAATGCAGGGCTGATCCGATTAGGCAGACCAAACAACTGGAGGCTTTCCTCTTTGGATGGTGGATAACATGGTGTATCTTATTACTTTGTAGAATGTCAAAAGGTGAGTTTTAAAATGCCTTAGACATAATATCATTTAAATGTGGAGAAAAAATGATATTTCAGTGATCATTCATCTTACCAGATTCATGCTATTGTGAAACTTCACATCTCTCAAGGGCTGGGCAGAAATCCCCCTCTCCAGGCAGGTCTACAAATTGAGTAGAGCTACAATAGGTGATTTTGTGGAAATTTAAAAAGGCAAGCAGTTAGTCAGATCCTCTTCTTTCCTCAAGCCTACCTGTCTTGACTTGGAAGGGGCTCAAAATTGCATCAGCTGAGGATTTGGCCCGCTGCTATAATTTTATTTTATCCTTGATTTGCTTTATGTATTTCTTCCTAGCTACCTTTTCAGGATCTGTAATTTCATTTTCAATGGCTCTCTAGTGAACAGGTCCAGTTTGAAGAAGAGGCTTCCACTGAACCTGCATACAGAGAGCGTGGTTCACCGCCACGTTACTGCAGTCCTACATGGACCAGCACCACCAAACAGAAGCAGCCCAAGAATGGATCAGGAGCATTACATATATTTTATGTATGATATGTAAAATATATTTATATATTGACATTTAATTTATAATATATTTCTTGATTAATATTACCAAAATATTTTGTTGACACTTTGGTACCCAAGAGGTTACAGCCACAAACTAAGATTGCACATGCTTAGGGACTGTGTAAATACAGAACGGGGAAATACAGGTTTGGGTCCCATCTGAGCCAGCTGCTACATTGCCGGGAACTTCTTTAGGAACACACTACCGCCCAACAGCGCTGAGCAGAGCAAACAACACAGACCTCAGCCACCAAAGGAAACAATTCTTTGGGTGGAAAAGGCTACTTTCTTACATCTGGAGGTGACGTCCAATTCAGGATGCCTATTTCAGTATCAGTGTGGCTGGACATGATTTACAGGGGCATGTAAATAATTAATTACAGCTCTGGGAGAGAGAGCTGGGTACTCATTAGAGGTTCCTTGAAGTCCAAATGATATAATGATTAACCGAGTTAGGATGTCTTTAATAATTCCAGCAGTTTCAACTCTCCCATGTTAAAGATCTGCTGGAAAGCTTTTATTCAAAGGAAAGACTCCTTTCAGAGAACAAATCATTAATAGAATATACACATAGATTTAACATTCACAAATCAATGCACTTGAAATAAAACAAGTTTTTAAAGTTTCTCTTTCACTTTCTTCCCTGATTTGGGGCTTTAGCGCTTTTCTTTCTCTAACCAATTTTACCACAGGCAGTTAAGACTGCTGCATGAAAAAGGGCTGCTTTTCTGTTAAAAGTGCTTTTAGCACTTCAGCATCCTGAAATGGAAGGTGGCAGAGAAATGCAAAATACAGCTACTACACGAATCCAGTGCATCTCATCTGACACACCAAGTTTGTCACTCCAAGCCCATCCGTGCTAGAGACAAATCTATTAGATGGGGAGATCAACCGATGGATGCCCAGCACTGTTCAGCATTGCAGTGCGGGAGGAATCAAAGCAGATTTTTATCCCTGCTCCTACATAATGCCAGAGGAAAACATTGTGGTCCAGATGTTTTAATGGTATTTAGACTTTTGCTTAGTTCCTATTTAAGCACTTTCCTATCTACTAAGAATGTGTCCCATCATTTGGACGCCTGCACCCTGTGTATCCACTGCCTGAGTCAGTGCCCAGACCTTCATTGCCTTCAGTGGGAACGGAACAAGTCCTTTAATGATTTGCGCAGCGATGGCCTAAATTTTTCAGAAGTTTCACACCCTGGTAAGTCACACCAGAGCTGGTAGGGACTGCAGGTGCTGCGCTGGTGGGCGGCCAAGGACAGAACCAAAACTCAGATTCAACTCTTCTAATTATCAGCCTTGCACTCTGAAACTAAGGAATGCACAACCAGAAGGCAACCGATGTGTAGGCTGTTAAATGCACATACACTCATAATTAATATGGCTATGTCTGGAAAAGAAAACAGCTCTATTTTCGTTATACAGGCCCAGGTTTGTAATCCAGTTATTTTGATTTTCTAAAACTTTCTAGATTGACTGTTAAGTCAAGGTTAAAATCTTCACAGCTTCCACTCTTGTCAGAAATGACTTACTAACCAAACCATGAGGCTAAGACAATGGTTGATAGTTCGAGACACTAATTGGCTATATTTAATGAATTTAATTTGCAACAGCCATGCTAATATGCATAACTATTAACTCCAATCAAATTTACTTTCCTTGGGATCTACACCTGCTCTTTTACGTATCAAGACCAAAACATTAATTCTTTCTGGGCCTCTTCAGTGGCACAAATTAAACCTCGCAGACGTCTTCATACACAACCACCAGGAAGATGACAGAGAGTTGTATAATGGAAACCACAGCAAACTGTTCTGCTGCTCTAACGAGTCTCTTCGCATTACAACTTTCCTCCCCAACACCCCTTTGCTCAGGAAGGGAACTGCACGCCTGATGTGACAAGCAGGGACACGTCTCTCCCGGTATGAAATTCTGACAGCAGAAACTCAGATGAAGGTGAGGAGAATGAACCATAAAACTTAGCCCTTATGCTGCACTTGGCTTCTTCAAAGACCTGGACGGGCCTTCCTTTGATTTGCTAAGTCAGTGTTTTTCCGAGGGCTACGCTCTCTGCTCATCACAGCGGAGTTGCGTGGCCCACCTCCATATTAAATGACCAGCCTGATTCTTACTCGCGGTTTGTTCATAGGAAACCAGTGAGCCCGTGAACCAGAAATGCTCTGTTTATAGGGAGCCCTCCCTTGGAAGCAGAAAGAAACTGAAATATGACAGTCGAAACTTGTTCAACCGTCTTTTGGAAGCGGCACGCCGAGTATGAGAAGCACTACTTGGCATTAACGATGCCCCGTTTTGAGATGCACTTAAAGTTGCAATTAAAGCACGGGGTGGGGGGGGGACGGGACACGGACAACAGCAACGAAGAGGACTCCCAACATAACCACACTTTAATTACAACATATATACATCCAGCAGCCCAGATGCTGACTTCCTTCCGCACTCCCAGCTCTCTACCTCTACGGTATCCTATAAGCAAAAATTTGTTTTAACAAAAATAAAACTCTCTGCTCCGCCAAAAAAGCATCAGCCTGCACCCTGCTCCCTTGCACCATCTGCGCATGTTTATTCTCAGCCTTCTGAAAAAAAAAAAAATAAAAACCAACCCAACCTCGAACGTTTTACTAATCTTTATGCCCCGCCACTATAAATAACAGGAATAAACCCCAACAACAGTTAAGCATCGTAGCTACAACCCATCCAATCCACTCCCACCATCGGTGCTCGGCTCTCCACCAAGAGCTGCGGCCATCGGCTCGGGGAAAGCGTGCAAGTCAGCCCGCATTTATTTACAGTTGCACTATTGAGAAAAAGCCTTTCCCCGGCTCCTCATGCTATGAATATTTTTTCCACACTTTTTTCCCCCCTTTGTTGCTCTTTTTGGGGGGGCTGGGGCTGGGGGGGTGGGGGCTG
>NW_009258783.1:1656610-1670651 GCF_000687185.1 Egretta garzetta | reverse complement strand
TAAAAGCCATACCAGAAGCGGCCGGGTGCCTGGCTGGGCGCTGCGCGGGGATGCGCGGGGATGGGATGCGGCAGGAGGCGGGGGACAGCGGCGCCCACCGGCAACACGCTCACACAGACACAGGCAGACAGACAGACAGACACACACGGGTTCCTGGGATGCAAAGACTCACCCCTTGGCAAGGGCCACCCTTACCCACCCCAGCCCCGCTGCACCCAGCGAAGCAAGGGGCACCCAAACACCAGGGTCACCCCCTTGAGCAGCACCAAGCCCAGAGGTTGATGGATGGGCACCACGCAGCCTCGGCAAGAGGCCCAAGCCCCGGCACCGTGCCCATCCCGCCAGCACAGCGGTCAGACACCGGGCACGCCACCGGCCTGGCACACACACGCGTGGCCCCGCTGAGATTATTGCTAAAAGCGGGTTTTTCTCGGCGACACTGAGACCTCTAGCGTCATCGCATCGGGCATCGGCTGAGCTCTGATGCAGGGCGACAGGCAAGATTCATCAGAGACACCAGAGAAAATTATAGTCTAGACTAACCAAGAGACCTTTACAGGTAAAGTATCTCTGGGCTTCAGTTTCAGAATGGGTAAGACACTAAAAAAGTGCAATTCTTTTGGGACATCCAAGTTAGGGGACTAAATCAGAGGCCTCGCTGCTGGCAGGTACAGGCACTCCTACACCTCAGGGGCAGCTCCAAACATGATCATCGGATTAGGTACCCAAAAATAAATCCTAATGCAAGCAGCTAAATAACATTTACTTAAAAAGAGATGTGATTTTGTGGACGTAACTGTTTGACACGCATTGTGTCCTTTAACAGACTCCTTAGAATTCTACTTTCAAAGGTGATTTTCCAGGTTTCCCATCACTTATGAGCAGAATTGACAAGGTTTCAGCATGCGAGGCTTTCCCAGGGTCTGGGCTGAGCTGTGCCTCCCTATCCAAAGGGGATTTGGTGCAGGTGGGAGTTCGGTGTCAACCTGGAAAACAGGCTGGGGTGTTTGGGCAATGCTACCCTCTGCTGGGCAGAGCCACTCGGCTTTGTGCCAGCTCCTGCAATTTATTGCTGCACCCTGCTAATTCCATGCCTTGGTGGCCACCCTGCCAGACGGGCAGCCCAAACAGCCTGGGATTTCCCACGACAGATGCTTACATGCCCACAGCGTGCACTTTGAACAGCTTTCCTTCTGCTCCTGACTTATTCCCATCCTTTCGCTACTTTTGGGGATTTCCTTCATTGCACGATCCTTAGAACCTGCTCCCCGGTACTTCCACCAGCAGTCCCCCGAGCAAGCTGTCCATGCCACGGCATACCTGAGAAATGAAAGATGTGACCGACCTGAAAAGATGCAGTTGGCACCCAAATCCAAGTTTCCCTTCAACCTTCACCACTGTGATACTTTCTATTTTCCACATGTAAATCTCTTGGTATCAGAAATGCCACGCTGTGATTTGGGTTTGCTGAATGGGGCTACAGAACGTAACCTTCTGTCTTCGGGAGAAAATTGAGAGAGTTTGAGGCCAGAGAGGGCGAGTGTGATCATCTGCCCTGACCTCCAGCACAACGGAGGCCAAAGAGCTTCACCCATCCAGAAGACAAGCGCCGTAACTTATCTTGGAGTTGTGGCATACCAAAACCATCCACCACGATTATTTATGAAGTCGCGTTGGTCCCTACAGCATCACGTTAAATTCTCACTGCACAGACAGCATCGCCCACTTTCCCATTCCCGCTTTCATCGGGCAAAAATTTTACTTAAAATTGCTCAAATCCTTGCCAATGCTGCAATTTCTCAGCATCAAAATTGCAAAAGGTAAAGGTACATGTCGCCTGTAAATCTAAGTTCTCTTTTCCTTAGTTAACCTGCACCTTTAGCATCACATGAATGTGCTTTTTACTCATATTTGAAGTAACTGGTAATATAGAAATCTCTGGAGCCATTAGAGTTTTAATGAGAAGTATACGATATGCTCCTATTAGGCAGGGACCACTGGCACAATAGACTGTAACAGCCCCTTCAGAGTCATTACAATCTGTCATGTCAGGCTGAATTTAGGGAGTCTGTAATCTTGCTTGACTGACAAGCTCCTGCAGAGCTATTGTAGCTATTTGGAGAACAGGTATTTTTTAAAAAAGTGAAAATCTCACATGAAAAGTTCTCTCTGGAGTGGCTGCGTATAGCAGGGCATGCTGCAGGTGCGCAGCCCTGTACGGCTGTAGACAATGTTTAAACACATACGATGAGATTATGAGAACATTAATAGAGTGGTAAAATGAAGCATGGAAAAAAGCCAGAATTAAGACTGATGATGAAATACCAATTTGGGCCCTTTTTGTGGCTGTACAGTGGCAATCCCTCATTACCTGGGCATGCTCTGCCAAGGATTATACCAGAAAATGGCTAATGAGCAGCTGTGGCTGACGTGCATTTGAAATGGCTACACATGCTACATGTGCACCCAATCGCTCCAGGCAACAAACCCCCAAACCCTTATATTGGAGATGCACAAGTTCCAAATTTTTTATAAAGCCTCCTATGGCAATTTAGAAAAGAAATTAAAAAGCAGGTTCTAGGTGAGGTATTTTATTTCAGAATAAAGTGATCTAATTTTTTGGAGTAATATTTAAAACTGTAATTTTAATCACTTGGGTCCTTCCAAATGATGCTGGGGTTGCATATATATGGTATGGCTGTGCTCAGCCACGCTCACTGCTGGCCCTTAATATGGGCACTGTGCAAACTACATTATAATGAGCATAAATAAATGAGTCACGTCTGCTTTCCAAGCTCTTTCACTTGCAACCTGGTTTTCTTCTGCTTAAATACTGTAATATTGGATCTCTTTCCCAATGTCGTTTCTGAGTCATACAATACAATCTTCCTTTTCAATTACAAATCAGCACTATTGATGCTTTTCTGCAAGAAAGGCAGAAACGTGCCTGTTGCTTGGCTGCCCAGGTCCAAGCCCGACTGACGAGCACCCGCACGTCCGTGTCTGTGCTTAAGGTTAAAACCCCATGGGCAAGCTGTAGTTTGCAAGGCAGCAACCTCCAGTGTCTGAGCCAGAGCAACTTCAATGTAAAGCAAACACCACTCAAGCACAGGGCTGTTCTCTGCTGCCTTTACTACCACGTAGCAACCTCAGATAGTGGCTTTTCTGCTTGCAACAGAAAAAAAATGGGCCAGTCCGACTGAGAAGGTGGATTTTGGTTTCACACATATAAGTACGTAGGCACGCAAACTGCAGTACAGCAGGAGCAAGGTTATTCGGTGCTGGGCTTTTCAGGTGGATGCTGATAGCAACGGAGCCACGGGCAAGTGTAGACCTCAGCAAGCGATTCAAAGCAAAATGACATCTCGGATGCTTCATAGCCTCTGGACAAACCTAAGATGAAATAAATTCCTCAAGGAAGGCATCTTCAAATTTGGCAGCCCGGCTTACCGTCTTAGTTTTATTAGATGCCAGGTCTGCCTAGCATGGTAAAAGTTCCCTCCAAGCCCGCTTTTTTTTTTCACTCATTCACAGCATTTCTTGGCATTTTCAAGGATGGGAATGTTGTAGCCCCAGTCTCTGACCCAAGGTGGAGGAAATCCTCTTGGGAATTATACTGAGTCATGAGAAAATTAACTTATGACAAGAAATGCTTACTTTAAAAAAGAGAGAGAGAATTGCTTGTTTAAAATCAGGAATTTTAATGCTTATTTAAATGAGAAAATTGCTTATTAAAAAAAACGGTTCAATGCTATTTCTTTCATTAGGATAATAATTAAAAAGAGCCACAATTTGAAAGGCGTACTTTGGTAGGGGACCATGGATTTGGGGTTTTCACCACAGGTTAAACTGGTGCTTACGGTTGGGTTTTAGCGTTTTCCAGTTTAGTTTCGATACCACAAGTTCAGTACAGAAAATTACAAAGTCAGCTCTAAGCATGCCCAGGACAGCAGGATGAGCCTGCCGCAGCTGATGCCTACAACAACGCTCCTTGGAGCTGATTGAAGAGTTTTCAGTGATTTTAGGGGACTTTGACTTGGTCTGTACATCAAGAGGATGCCCATGAAGAAATAAAAGAATCCATGCCAAACAAGAGACTTCTGCAGGTCTTAGATACACGATGTTTTGTGTTCTTTTTAGGGTTAATTATAATTAATGTCCTTACACCACCCTTAAGCATGTTAAAGCCTTAGATTGGTATAAGCTCTTTAACATGACCTAAGGCCCTTGCTCATCTTAGATCACTAAAACACTGTCCAAAACCATAGTAAAGTAACGGAGAGGAGATGATAGATGGATGCTTTTCTCACAGGGAGGAGGGAGTTTAAGTTGCTGTAGGGTTTTTAACCATGTCTGTAAAGCGGAATAAGCAAGTGCTGACACAGATGTGAATCCTCAGCCCACAATTAGTTGCCTGAAGACCATCTGGTGCCTGGTTAAGCCCCCAGGTGCTTATATTACTCATGAGGTTCATAGTTGCCAGCCAACCTCTTTAAGTTGTTACTTTTCTTCCCTGGTTTTATTCTCATCTGAATAAACCTAGGAAGTTAGAGTACAAAAGTCTTGACAACATGATGCAGAGGCCGTTTGTTTCACTATGGAAAAATGGGGGGTTAAGAGAATGATAACCAGGCTGAACGCATCACTTGGAATCTGCCATGCCATGTGTGCACTGCAATAAATCTTTAAACTCAGGGTTGTAAATCACGGTCATATAAAATGTAGTGGAGGAGGGAAACTATCACTGCCAAAGCAGAAGAGAGAGGAGTAACATGGTGATAAAGATGAACATGAGCAACGGGACAGCAGGCAGGAGTTGGACAGGAGAGCAGGGAACAGATGAAAGATGGGCAGGATGAAGGGATGAGGGACAGGAGATGCTCCCAGGGAAAAAGTTACAGAAAGCAAAACCACCCACCCCATTCAGTTCCTGGTGTTGAGCTCCAGAGACCCAAATCTTGGTGTTTCCCTGCTACCGAGCATCTGGTGTGAAATGACCACCAAAATGTGTCTTGTGACTTGAGAGAGCTGCATGGCTAACACAAACCCTGCTTGTACCTCTCCTCTCTCACTCCCCGAGCTGTGGAGATGGAGACCTGGGCTTGGGATCCAACAGGCTAAGCCTTGCCAACAAGCAAAGTTTTGGTCAAAATGAGAACTGGATCTTTCTTTGGTTGGTTTGGCTGATTTGGCTTTACACGTTTGGTTTTTTGGGGGGAGCAACGAGTTAGGACATTAAGTCTACAAAGTTTACATTGAAAGAACATTAGGTGACAAGGTAAGGACTCAAAAGCTGCAAAAATATTGAAAGAAGACGTTGCCCAAAGACTTCCAATTCAACATCATGATACAGGTTTACTTGGATTTGGGGTTGGTTTTCCCCCACCTGGGATTTCTCCCTTGCTATGAGCAGTTCAGCATAGGGAATTCAGCTGCCCAGCGAAGGAGCTGCCCATAAGGGTGTCGCTCCTATTCCAGATGCCCCATGGAAGACCCTCAGGCTGGATTTCCACTGGGAGACAGGAACAAGTTGATGGGAATTGTGCTTCGAGCACACAAAGTGCGGCGAAATGCCGAGTGCTCTGGAAGATCAGATCCCCGGTGCTGCAAATTGAGCACCCAAAATTAGCAAGCGCGTTTGATCATTTTGGCCTTAATCTCTCGGCGCCTCGGTTCACCAGCTGGTGATATCACAGGGGCACCGTGAAGATAAACGCATTAATATTGATCAGATGCTGGAGCATTACAGAGACGCTTGCAAGGAAATTAATGTTGAATTCAGCATGTGGTTTGAACAGCATTGTGTTAATGTGGCCTAGAGCGATTCGCTGGATTAAAATAACCCCAAACGATAGGTGATCAGATAATTAAAGGATGCATCTCATTCGATGCACACAAAGGCCCAAATTGTGGCTGTGCAGGCTATTTAATTCTGGCATTTCCTAGCTCCTGACAACCTTACTGTCTCCTGCACGGGGGGTTTATAGCCCATACCCTGAGGAAGGGAGGTTTATCTGATCATACCTTCTCTCTGCACCACCTCCGTGCATGTGCCTGTTGGTCTCCTCCACCCCCAATAACTTTTAAGTCTCATACTCAGTTCCAACCATATATGACACCACTGTAGGGAAGACCAAAAGGAGATGCTTTCTGTAAATGGGGAGGCAGACTAGAGAGAAAAGATCCATTTTTCCCTCCCTGGAGAGAGGTCAGTTTGTTGGACATCAGGGAGCCCGCAGAGGATGCAGGTGCAGCTAGAGACACAAGTCCATAGGACATGGGGCTCCACTGGTTTAGCTGCCTTTCATCCCATGAATATATCCATCAAGGAACTGGGCTTGTGGACCTCAAAATAACATATAGAGGCCAGATCCTACCGGCTGTGAAGCAGGCAGTGGTCACAGCTATGCTGACCGACACCATGGAAGAGTCTCTCTTCCCTCTCCAGCGTGGCCTGGGGCCCTGGGGCCGTGTTCACCCTGAGGATGGATCATGACTCCTCAGCTTCATGCACTATTACAGTTAGGGCTGTACATCTACTATGAGTTTTCATCTTCCTGAGCTTGACGTGCTCATCTGAGCCATGTGAATGTTGCATCAACTCAATTCACTTCCAGGGGGGACAGGCTGGAGTCATACCCTCCAAACGAGGAGACTTATTCTGGATGTCTCCTATGCTTGCACCCAGGAGAAATGTTGACAGCCTCCAGCACCATCTCACCACACCGATGGAGTCAAATGATAAGTGAAGAGTGGAGGAAAAAAAATTAAATCACACAGGCAGGGGAAGAAGATATGGAAAGCCATTCACTTGCCTGTGAAGTAATCACTTTTTTCATTTAAGCAGAACACTCAGCTATCTTTTATATTGTTATTAGTAAAGTCCTCTTAGAAACTGGAAATTAATTTTTTTTTTATCTCCTCATTTTCTCTCTTTCCCATTTGGTGAACATTGCTGTTTCCTCGTGCTTCTCACAGAACTGAAATGAACTTGGCTCATTTTATTCTTCCCTTCCACAGACATTAATGTGGCTGAATACCGAAGCGAGAAGGAGCTTTGCTAATTAACCACAGCCACCGCATTAAGTCCAGGCTGACATTACGCTCACATGCAAGAAGAGGTGCAGTGCCATTGGCAGGCCATAAGCACATGAGAGAGCAGCCAGAGCTGAGTCTTGTTGCCCAAACCGACCCAGAAGAGAGATGAGGTGGTTTAGTCTTTATCAATGGGCAGATTCCCCATCCCAATACATTTTTAGGCCTGCTTTCAGTGGGTTCCCACTACTTTTTTTTAAGCATCAGAGGACTCCAGGTTAAAATGACTATATTTATTTTCAAGCATGACAAAGAAATACACATTTGGAGCAGTCTCTCCGTTCCGGTTTTCTACTTTAACTTGTTGCCTTTATGAAATGAATGTTGAGATTTTCCCCTTGGCCTTTCACTCTAGGTGTTGCCTACCAGAAAAAAAGTGAATACCTTGCAGTGGAAAAATCAATCAGTGGAAGAATCAAGTTGGCAGCACTTTTATGTCCCGCAAAGAGATCTCCATGCGTAGAGGGAAGCCTGAATGCCAGTAGGGAGATCTCCTGGGGAATACATTCCTCCCCTTCCCCTTGCAAAAGCCCTAGGTGAGGACCAGCATCCCTGGTTGTCTAGACAGCAAGCTGGGAAGCAGCTGACACAGCCTGATCTCACATTTATTCACCCCATTTCCTCTCCATCATGTTATTCGTGCCCCGAGGACCCGCACGAGGCAAGCTCAGGCCATTAGCACCAGCTCCTTGGCAACAGAGTTATATTGCAGGGATGGTGGTGGGAAGGAGACAGAAATGTTGCTCGACATATTCTGGCCTCTTCCAGCCCTGCAATAGCTGGGTGGACCTTAGCGGCCCATGGGAAGCTGAAGAGACCCAAATCCATGGTGGGCGCCAAAAAAAGCTTGGGGTTCCATAGGTTGGAAAGCAAGCTAATGGGTGAGGAGGACCTACAGGAGAAATGGGTCCCACCTGCTTGGAAGGGAAACGTAGAACTTCACATAAGCATGAGTTTGCTCAAATCCAAAACATGGTTTTGCAATGGATTCAGGCCATGACCTAGAGCTCCCTAGCCAGCAAACACCAAATTCAGTGAGTGTTTTAGAAAAAGCACAAGAGCTTCATTCAGAACAGGGACATCAAGATTGCCCTCAGCTGTGCCCCGAGCTCAGCTCTTCCCACATAGAGGGTAAAATATCTGAACTTGAAGCTACCAGTTGGGTTGATAGAGGGCAACTAATGCAGGTGATAAACCTGTTCACAAGACCGGGTACTACTTGTGGAGTAGCCATAAACCTAGACTGGGGCACCGGGATGATCTTTTGGATCTAGGCTTAAACACCATCCTGCTCTGCCCAGTCCCAGTCAGCAAGTAAGTGATGGAGTTGAGCCAAAGTTGTCCAAGGGCTCAATCAGTGTCCTCCACCCTTTGCAAGCCACGCTCCATTTATACAACAAAATTACCAGATGAGTTGCCAAGCAAATAAAGGGCCCAATTTTGCAATTTTAGCCAGAAGTATCATTCACTGCCAGAGCTGAAAACAGAAGTTGCCAGTGTTTAGCAAAAGCTAAAGACATTTTTTTGGAAGTTTTACTGGAATTTCTGGCTTCTAGGCCGCCAGGGCCAGTGTCAGCTGGTGTAATTCTTCAAGCTGTCCAAATTCATGTCTGCTGGAATGTGAGAAGACTGTGAAAGGGTCTCCAGAAGGTGAGCTATGCAGAGTTTGGTGGCAAGGGGAAGGATTTTAGTAGAAGGTTGAATCTCATTTTTCAGAGCTCTATGGCTCAGCTGGGAGAACATGCTTTCATCTAATTGATACGAAAGCTACAATCCCACAAAGGTTGTTACACAGTGGTTAATCAAACGGGTGTTTCTAAGCCTTGTGCCACAATGCAGGTGGCTTTCCTTGATGGAATCGAAGCTCACTTTGCGCTCTTTGAAAACTGTTTAATTGAATGGTGTATTTTAGGCACTCTCCCTTCATTAAATTAGCATAGACACAGAAAGTGGGGGAAGCCAGGGTGCTTTGTTGAACTCTGCTCTTTTCATTTAGCAATACCCATTTTCCCCTCCACCATTAAGCTGCCAAACTGTCTCTCAGGCCAATGATGGGCTGAATTGTGCCTTTGTGGGCTCTCGGCAGCTTGCCTTCTCTCACCCCCCATGCATGCACAGGGCTATGAGCAGTGACTGCTGTGGGCAGTCTGCTCTACAGCCACACCAAACCCCAGCAGCTGTCAAAAAGAGGTTCCTCACCTTGACTTTGCAGTTATTTCTGCTGGAATATGAAGACTTCTGCCTATTTGGCATCGAGGTTCTTGTCTTGATTGATCCTCACTGCATGCTGCTTGATAGGCAGGAGCAACATCCTCATTATATAAGAGGAAACTGAGGCACGGAGAAGGCATTGGCCTGATCAACCATGTCACTGCCATGTTTTCATTGGGTTGAGTCTCACTGAAACTCTTGCACCTTAACACAACCCTTCACAGACACCTGAACTTCAGCCCCCAAATGTATGGCTATGTCTCCAACTAAAACAGAGGTCTGGTGTGAGAAACAGCTCAGGAGTTTGACTGCATCTGCCACCAGCTGCTGCTCCAGCCTCACTCAGCTTTGGCTGATTGCTTGGACCAAAGAGGCTAATTACATAGTGGTGCTCCATGTCTCTCCATGGTTTCTGTGGCATGCCTGCAAGCTCCATGGTTGGGTTGGGACCTGGCTCTGTGCAGGAGAGGTGAGCCAGAGCTCATGGAAAGAGGCAGGTATGATCAGGCAGGAGTAACCTCCTGCCAGCTTCCCAAAATCCATGAGCTGCCATTGCCCGAAAGTATCTACCAGATGAAGCATTCAACCCATGTTCCCACCATCTCACTATGCCCATGAGTGACACCTTCTAGCTGCACTCTCATTCCTTCCTCTCCCAAACTGAGATGTGGCTTTTGGCTTTTCTCCACACATGGCATCTCCCAGCACAGCCGCTGATCACCCTCCCACCGGAGAGGAACTTGGCCACTCTTTGTTCCCGTGGGTCACTTTTTGAGTGGGCCTGCGCTGTGTTTTGCCATGTCCATGTGTTTCCAGTGCCTGCTGACTGTGCCAGCTGCGGTCAGATAAGATCTAATCAGGACTCTGCAGGCAGGAAAACACCAGCCAGTGCGAGGTTTTACATTGTGCCCCACCATCTTCCTCACTGAGCGTTTCCACATAAATTCAAGCCCCTAACAAAAATGTTTTCTGCTCTATGTGGCCTTTGCTTTATCCCTGTTTAACCACACTTTAGAGCTTGGCTGCTGCAGAACAAGTTCTGCCCTGGCCCCACCACCATGGTAAGACTTCACATCCCTGAGTGACAGTGTCCCTTCTGAAAAGGGCCTCGGTGGACATTCTCTAGAAAAACCAAAGCATGAACCTCACCTGTCCAACTTCCAAAAGTGTCAGAGCCCATAGGCTTCAGCTTCATTTGCAGTGATGGTTTGGCTTGATTCATTCCCATGCTCAGAAGTCAATGAGCAGGTTGAGTCTTGGATGTTAACAATCCAGTTCTCAGCTGTAGCTACCAGGGCAAACCTGCCAGGGCTACCTGCACAAACCCAATGCCTTTGCAATGATTTGTATGCTTAAAAAAAAAACATTAGAGAAAAGTGATGGTGTCCACCAGTGTAACTCCCATGTAAGCTGCCGTGCTCAAATCGTTTTTATTTCAAGACTAATGATGCACCAGACTGCAGTGTGCAGACTCTTGGAAGCTTTATACCTCCTTATCCAGTTGGATTGTGTGCACCACAGGCACCTTATACAACTGGTTTTTACAGTCTTAATTAGTCTTAACTAAGAACCCTAGGCCAGGGTCAAATGGTAAGGAGGTGACAGAAGGGTTTATTTATCTGGCAGAGGTACCTTAACACAGTCACAGGTCTATGGCCAGATGATTTCAACAGTGTGGGCAAAGCCTTGCAATTAGGGTGAGCTCATCCTGCCCTTGTACAGCTGCTTCCACCCTTCTGCTAACTTGGGAAAACAAACATCACCAAGCATTGCAGGGACTGTCCAGAAACGTTCAGACTTCTTGGAGATTGTGCAGGTACCTTTCCCATTCACCCTTAGGTTTTGGGTGCATCTGCTGTGCAGACAAGGCCATTGCTTCCCGCTGGTGTGGTTCAGCTGGGGAATCGCACTGTGGATGAAGGCCTGGAAAAACCACAACACACCTGCAATTCTTCCTAGAAGCCCATGACAAAGACCTGGACTCATCTCACTGACCTTCAGCCTTCAGCACACACCATGTCTGAGCTTGCTGTCTTGCTTAGGTCCATCCAGTCTGCCCCAGACACCTACCAAGGGGATGGAGGTGCCCATTGCCCAGCACTCATTGCAAAGCAAAGCAGGGCTGCTGGCTCAGCACCTCACTTCATCAGACGTGACCGATCCAAAAGCCTCCCCTGGTTTCCAGCTCACTGCACGTCAAAAAGGCAGAGTGGGTTCTTGTCCTCTTGCCCGTCATCAGGGCAAGTTAGAAGGATGGCTGGTTCCCCGCAGTGCCACTGCTCAGGCAGTTTCAGGCTGTTAAAGCAAAGCAGATCTACCGAAGGCAACGAACATGGAAATCACAGCTCAAATGAGAACAGATCTAAACCAGACCCCGTGTTAATACCTGAACTGTACTGCCTTTTCCTTAAAGCTTTCATTATTTGCATCGGGAGGTGGATGGGAAGAGTCTGTTTCACCCAGCCTATTTGATTCTTAATTTATACACCAAATGGGAAAATTATTATTTCAGCAGCGGGGTTGGTTTTTTTTCAACCAGAGCTTCTTTAGTTAGTGAAAAGGGCTGTTCCAGAAATGCCTGCCATTCTCCTGGAAGGGGTAATACTGTTCTTGATGCCGCTTGTCTTATTATAGCACCATGACATGGGTCTTCTTGTACCCTGGGTTACTCTGTGTTTGTCACGGGCTCGAGCGCACAGGATGGCTGTTCAGACAAACAGCTCTCTTCCAGGAACCTGCCGCACCAGCAAGCCTGTCACAGTCACGTCTGTGATGTTTTCGACCCAGCATAGGCTCATTTATTTTTCCCGTTACCTCCCAGCACAACAACCCCATCCGCCCTGCCGCCGCTTCCCATCCCCCAGCTCCGTGCCACTTCTCCCTCCAAGAGGAGCCTCTGCACAAACACACACGATGCCTTGCTCGCCTTAAAAATCACCTCCCAGCCAGAAGAAAAGCTCCTGTTTGCCTGAGAATGGCTGTCTTCAGAGTATATCCTATGGGGGGAAAAAGGGCTGTTTCTTCTTCTTTCTTTTCCTTTCTGCTCTTCTTATTCCTCCCCCAGCTGCCTCCACGCTGCCATAAGGAAAACAGTAACAAGGTCTCCTCGCCTTCTCCTTTAAAGGGAGTCTGGATTAATTTGGAAAAGCCAGGCTGATAGCCATGTGGGCATGCAGGTGCAGGAACAGCGGGAATATTTTCCTTTTAGGAAGCAATTTTTATTAAAAAAACCCATAGGGTGGCTGTGGTCGGGGAGGAGTGGGTCCATGAACTGCTCATACAGGGGTAGATCTTGTAGGTATCAGTTTGGGACCACTTCTCTTCATAGTATATATTATATATAGAATACCGTAATTATATATTGGGTTATTGGGTAGGAAAAGAAGCTGTGAATGAAAAATATATGAAGATACATTTGCTCCTGACAGATTTTTTTTACCGCTATACTGCCAACTTCTCTTTAAGTGGATCCACAAGGTTTATTCATGGCAAGCCCAGGACATTTGCTTTCCCGAAGCCATGGCAGGAACCAGAGCAGATAGGCGGGTGGCCGAGGCGGTTTTCATGCCATTTTAATACCAGGCAACTTCACATCAAAAATTCCTGAGTTCATCCAGCTGTGGGTGATGGTTCCCTACTTCAGCATGCAAAGTGCCAAGCGGCAACCGACAAGTCTGAAGGTGGCACGTGACCACCATCATCATCCCTGCTCCAGCATCAGTTTGCAGCCAACACAGGGTGATCCTGGTAAAACTCCAGTGGAGAATTCAATAGTCAGTGGAAATACAGCTATTGTCAGTTTGGCATGGGGGGATTTGTGGAAATGCAAGGACCTAAATAAAGGGAAATTATAGAGACATTCCGAATTGGCACTACTTTGTACCTATGGCATTGTGCAGCAACAAGGGACATTTTGTGTAAGGTAATTAAAATTTAGTAAGAAAATACTATTCTTGGGACAGAATCCAGCAATATCCACATATGTTGCGTTGCTGGAACATGTCCAGAGGAGAGCAACCAAGCTGGTGAGGGGTCTGGAACACAAGTCATATGAGGAACAGCTGAGGGAACTGGGGTTATTTAGTCTGGAGAAGAGGAGGCTGAGGGGAGACCTGATCGCCCTCTACAACTACCTGAAAGGAGGCTGTAGGGAGGTGGGGGTCGGCCTCTTCTCCCTGGTAACAGATGATAGGACGAGGGGGAATGGTTTGAAGCTGCGCCAGGGCAGGTTTAGGTTAGATATTAGGAAAAACTTCTTCACTGAAAGGGTTGTCAGGCTCTGGAATGGGCTGCCCAGGGAGGTGCTAGAGTCCCCATCCTTGGAGGTATTTAAAAGAAGGCTAGATGAGGTGCTTAGGGACATGGTTTAGTGGTGGGATGGCAGGGTTAGGTTAAAGGTTGGACTCGATGATCTCAAAGGTCTTTCCCAACCAAAGTGATTCTATGATTTCTTCTTCCACTGGCCTCTCAGCCCCGGTGAAGCGCGGCCATGCGGGCACCCAAGGGGCTTTCACCTTTGCAGTCCCACCATCCAGCACGCCAGGAGGAGAAGCGATGCTGCAGCAAGGGGCTTTAGCAGAAAGACTCTTCTACCCATTTCCCCCCTTCTCTAGCAATGCACTTTTTCACCGTTATGAGTTTCTTTGGTTGGGCTGTTTCCAGCCTTGGCAAAATTAATCTGGAGCCAAGGAAGCATCTTCGCTACTTAGTGGCTTGGCAGGGTGGCCTTGCTGGG
>NW_009258783.1:1655241-1656199 GCF_000687185.1 Egretta garzetta | reverse complement strand
GGCTTTTTCTACAAGGGGGGTGGCATTGCACAGAAAAAAAAAAAAAGGGATTACTTTTTTTTTTTTAACTTTACGTAGATAAATTGAAAGCACAAGCAAACAGCTATGGTCCTATCATCACCCTGACCATGCCTTGGCACCGAAACACAAGCAGCCCGGCACCAGCATCAGCAGAGGGGCTGCCAGGGCCAGCTGGGCGTCGGGGCAGAGCTCCATCACGGGGGTGGGGAAGGATGGGTCCTAAGCAGGCTGTTTGAAGGCAGCACAGAGTTTGCTTCGCATTGCTTCAGGTTGCTTAGTAGATGGGCAGGAGGGCCTAAGGTACATCTTTTTATGCAAAAGCTCTGGTTTGCATGGAGAGCTGCCCCAGGCGGCGCAGAGATAAACATGAGTCGCTTCCCAAAACCGCTGCTCCCTGCACCTTCCCCCATCCCCACCAGCCTCCAGCTAACGTATAAAGAGCTGCAGCGCTACTCTTCGAACCACTTCTGCCTGTAAAGCTGTGGTCAGCATCTCAGACGGTATCAATTTGGAGCTGTGCCGATTTCTATCAGCAGAGAACATGGTTCTTTGGGTTGAGTTTGGTTTTTTGTTTTTTTTTTGAAAGAGAGAAGGTATGTGCTAAACAGCACATTCGTTCCCACTTTTGTATCTGAAATGAAAGGCCAACTATTTTTGTTTGGGGGAGTGTCCTGGTTTCGGCTGGGATAGAGTTAATTTTCTTCATAGTAGCTAGCATAGTGCTGTGGTTTGGATTTAGTACCAGAAGAATGTTGATAACACCCTGATGTTTTCAGCTGTTGCCAAGTAGTGCTCAGACTACTCAAGGACTTTTTGAGCTTCTTCTGCTCAGCCCGGTGCATAACAAGCTGGGAGTACAGCACAGCTAGCACAGCTAACCCAAACTGACCAAAGAGCTATTCCATACCATATAACGTCATGCTCGGGGGGGTTAGTT
>NW_009258783.1:1649401-1655017 GCF_000687185.1 Egretta garzetta | reverse complement strand
GGGTCTTACTTTTTTTTCTTTTCTCCGATTCTCTCCCCCATCCCACAGAGGGAGCGGGGGAGTGAGCGAGCGGCTGCGTGGTGCTGAGTTGCCAGCCGGTTTAAACCACGACAGGGAGAAAGTCTAAAGGCCTGCTGGCAGCTCTCTCTCAATGCATAAAATAACAATTTATTCTTCTAACCGTAAGAAAATATTTTTTTTTCCTCTTTCTCAGCACTACTGAAAATGCGAATTAATGACTCGTTTCCTACATTCCCACTGAAAAGTCAAAAAGCTTTTTTTTTTTTTCCCTTTATCCTGAGTGCCCAGCTCTCACAGAAGGGTCAATAATATAACAAAACCCCACAACCTGCTCCCCCGTGGCGGCGGGGCGGCCAGCATTGCCCATGCCCTCACCAAGACATGCTGCAGGAAAAGTCTTTCTGCTTGCTGCCGTGTACCCGGAGCTCTGGAACTAACGTGCCTACTGCCCCAGGGAAGTGTGGTGCTTTTTTGCCCACAATATTGTGGGGAACAATATTTCTTTCTAGCTCCCATCAAGTTTTCCAGATGTTTTAGAATGTATCTAAGGAATGGTGATGCTTTAGGAGCTCAGGGACTGTAACTGAGGCAGACTCCAGCAGGACTGGTGCAGGAATCGCTGTTATGTTAGAAGCAACATAACCAGGAGCCTCTATTAAAAAAGTTATTGGATTCTGAGTATCTAAAACTCGGGACTGCTTTAGTGGTTTAGTCCTTATTCAGGGAGAAAAGCAGTAAAACTGGTGCAACGGTACCACATCATTATATTTATATTCATTTATGTCACGAAAACAGGAAAAATACACCCATCCAAAAGCTTTCATGCTGCTATAAAGGCTGAGAGCGAGTTTGTGAACGAAATCTGAAGTCTCCATTTTCGCAGCCTGCTGATGAGACCTCCCTGCCGCGAGTGCTGTGCGGTGATTCCTCCCCACAGTGAGGATGTCCTGCCAAAGCAGGGGGGCACAGACTGAGTACCCCCATCCCACACCATCTCCCACGGGACCGTGAGCCCCAGACACACCAGGAAAACACAGTATAGGTTGTCCCCATGCAATGCCCAAGCTGGAGACCCTAGACTAAAGGGGTCAGGGAGGATGGGAGGAGGGAAGCGGAGGCAGAATTGCCCCAGCAGGATGTCTGGGGCTGCTGCTCGCTCCCAGGACTCGGGCAGGAGCTGGGGGAGGGTCTTGGGGGGGCTATTCCCTGGCAGCCTCTGCATCAGGCCACTGTCTGCACAGTGCAAACTCATCTTTTAATACCAAGTTTGTGGGAAAAACTCGGTAAGACCCCATAAGCCATTGCAACCCAAGCTGAGCCATTGGTCCAGGTCCTGGGCACCTTCTTGCTGCCCCAACTTGATTTTCTAGCCAGACACTCCGTTGTCATCCCCCTTGGTGTCTTGGACTGGCAGATCCCTTAAAAGCAAGCGAGGATGTGGCTTTGTAAAAGTGCTTCAAGGAGTTCTGCAACATGAGTGGTGCTCAGGACACGTCCGGATCTGGCCCTACACATTCAGCACAGCTTGCTGGTGCAAAGCTTTGCTAAAGGAAGGCGTCTTCCAGGTTCAGGCGGGCTTCTGTGGTGCAGCCCATCACAAAGCCGGCGAGCAGGCCTGCAGGTGCCTTTCTGCTGCAGCATTCTGGCTTTAACGTCTTTTCACAGGGAATATTGGCTTTTGTGCTCCCTTAGATGAATTGGCAGGCCCTAATGAGCTATGAATGCAATTTAATAAAGCTCACATTTGGAGGACGGAAATGGTTCTGTGGAAGGAAATGAATGAAGGCGGGAAGGGGGGGAAGGAGGGCAGAGAGGTGGGCGGCCTCAGAGCATGAAAAAGCCGAAGATGAAATTGGAAGGACTTGCAGAATCTTCAAACAAACCTTAGGAACAGTCAGAAGGGAATAATCCAGTTTGTTTTGGTATCTATGCTAAGTTATTGGTTCCCAAATGTGCTCTAGGAGCTGGGACAGGAATGGTAGAGGTGAAAAGCTGGTCTGATCCACCTAAGACCTTCAGAAACAAGCTTGATGCTGAAAAGGAAGCCACAGAGAAATAGGCTGTGCCGAGAGTGCAGCTTTACTCCAGAATGATGTGGTTTGCCTTGCTCTGATGTGGGCAGCCACGCTGCAACGCCCCGGATTGAGGGGCTCAGCCCACACCTGGCTCTGTAGGACCAACAAACCTATGTGAGATGTCCAAAATGCTGGAGTCATCCCACCGTGGAGCAAGCTCAGACCTAGCCTCTGGCATCCTCCCAAAAAACCACCCTGCAGGCAGGCCCTGGGCCAGTCTAAGCCAGAAGTCCTGGCCACCTAGTGTTGAAAGCTGCAGAAAGAGGTCCAAAACACATCCCCTTAGTATATTTTCCTTGGCAGCCTCTTCCAGCACAGGACAGGCTGATGGGAAGTAGCTAATTGCTTAGCTGGCCTTCATTACTGTAACCTGAGCGTCGGGTTTTCTGGCTCCTTCTGCTTTCTCTCTCATCACTGTCCAGAGCAGAAGTTGGCTCCACACACACCTAATTCCCCTGATCAAGCACAGATGATGTTCTGAGAGCCAAATCAATCCCTTGGTCTCACCCTGTCAATTTAGAATGAAAATATACTTTGCTTGCGCCCTTTTCCTGCTTTTTGGGGGGTTTGACTGGGGGGGGGGGGGTTTATATATATACAATAAAATAAACTACACTCTTAAAAACAAGTTTCAAAGACCAGTCAGGGGGGCTCCATCATGCTGGGTTTTGCCTTGACCGCTGTACCAGGAGCCACCTTTGTAGCACGTCTTCCCTCAACCTCAAGGACAGGTCAGTTCCCCGAGTCTTTAGACTGGAAGATGCCATCAGGCAGACAGCCCCTCCAGCTGTTGGAAATAAACGGGATTATTGCAATTTTTTTTATTAACACCACAGGGCATGGTACCATGTAAATCTTCTCCCTTCTCCTCATTCTCCCTCGGGGCTGAATCTTGGAGAAGGTGTGCGGTTTTTGGGGAGGTTTCAGGTGTCCTGGGGCAGGGAGGGGGGCTGCAATCTCTCTGTGTTTCCCGGGATTCCTCTATTGAAGAAACATGCTCTTGCGTAACTGTGCACGAAGCTAAACACACATTCATAAAGCATCTCCACCCACATACCCAAAGCACAGCTAAAACACTCAAGCTGGAACAAAGAGTCACCTTACACTACCCTGGAGATACGTAATTACAAGTATATAGGCAATAAGGCATGTTTTATGCTCCCTTTTTGATTTTTTTATGTCAAAGTACAAGACCTGGAATACTTAAGTTTGTGTTCAACTTGCAAGGAAAAGCTGTGTTGGAAAGGCTCAGCTCAAAATCTACAAGCTCATCGCTGCCAAGGGCATGATGTCATTGTCCACAACAGGATCCAGTTCGATGGAAATCCTGACCAAGGTTAACCTACATGTAAATATTGAAGGCAACCATCTCTCTCCTGTTCTGCTCTCCATTCTTACCCCTATATTCCATGCTGGTAGTTTTCTGCCCCTTATTTTCTCTCTCTCCCACATAGTCCCTCCCAAACCTAATAATCAACATCTGAATTTCAAACTCATAGAATTTACTGAAATTGGACAAAATTCAGCATTAAGTCACTGGGAATCCTAAACCATTGCCTTAATTTTCCCCAAAAATCATTATATTTACTTTTGCCAAAAGGTGCTCTTAGGTAAATATTTCCCAAAAAAAGATTTTTTTTTAAATAGACCTGAATGATATTTTAAGAAAAATCATCAAACTGGAAGAAAAATAGTACAGGCTAGGAGCTAAGTTTTATTAATTGTACTTTAATTAGAGTGGGAGAACAACTTCCTAAAGTTATCAAGTGTGTTATT
This sequence comes from Egretta garzetta, assembly GCF_000687185.1. Classification (NCBI taxonomy): domain Eukaryota; kingdom Metazoa; phylum Chordata; class Aves; order Pelecaniformes; family Ardeidae; genus Egretta; species Egretta garzetta. Next base: position 1,651,145 of record NW_009258783.1, on the reverse strand, counting down.
ATCGCATGTTAATAGTCTTTCATGCTTCTTATTAATTAGTTTAATTTAAAGATGCCCTTCACTTTATTGATGACAAAACATATCCAAACTGGGAATGTTGCCTTTAATTAGGAGAAGCAAGTGCTGGATCTATGAATGGAAACATTTGTAGGAAATATGCAGCCAGGATTATCTTGTTTAACAAGCTGTTGGAGGCTCATGGAAAACACTGTAAAATATTATGGGCTGAGCACAGCCTCCATGCACGCAGGACGGTGGGCAGCATGATGGATGTGACTCCAGCAGGAGCCAGGGATGGCGGAAAGATGCGTACAGATGTTGAGATGCAAAACACATCCCATGTTTTAGTCTGATTTCCTTAAGGTGCGGGGTTTCTGTGATTGCTCTCTCTCTCCATTTATCCCCAAGTGGTCCAGTGGCTAATTTCTACAAACTTTGAGAGCTAAAAATCAAAGATATGAAACATCTGCATGTTCTGTGAAAAACAACAGTTGGGTAGAGAAAAAAAAGTCTGAAAATTAGTGCCTGCTTTCACAAGCTGCAGCGTGAGGGCCACATTTATCTGTTCTATTTGTCCTTCTGGCTGACCAGACAGCCCACGAGCTGTGAGCCCAGGCACCACTCCTGGGAGGCTGTGTCCTGCCTTGCTCATGGCTGAGGAACACAAGAAGTTTGAGGGCAAACAGGGCACGTGGGAGGGACGCGAGCTCAGTGCAAGGGAGCCTGTGTAGACACAGCCTGTAGACACAGATTTATTTCTCCTGTCCGCAGAACAATTTATTGCATTGATTTGTTTTAGCCTCTGCTTTGGCTCCTTCTGGTCCTTTTTTCACAGGGGATGTTCAGTCTTGCAGTTCATCCCCACAAAGATCCTATCCCTACACAGCTTGGGGTGCTGTGGGTGCAAGGCGTGTGCTGGAAGTCCTGACTCCCACAAGGGGTTATGGCAGCAGAGGAACATCCCTCTAGGGAAGACCTCCTCGTCCTTGCCTGTAGCTGTGGTTTTCAGCCCATCGCCAAGGAGTCCCTGGAGATCATAGGAGCATACTTAGGTGCCTGTAAGAGGTGATGAAGGTAAGCAGCACAGATTTCCCATCCAAGCTTCTGCACTTCTGCTGGACAAGCTTCCGGGAACTGAGAAAGGCTGAAAGCTGCTGTTTTCCCTTGTTTTCCAGCAGCTACTTTAGGCCTGGAGAGCTGAATCTCACTGTAACACACTCATCCTGCCAACATGCCTCCTTCCCTTCCCCGCTCTCCTTCCAGCCTTGAGATCCATGGGAGAAGATCACATGGGGAGGCTCCTGTTGCTGAAGGACATCCCTACGATGGGCACAGAACAGGAGGGAGAACCTCCTGCCCAGGGAGGACTTTTTGTGGTCAGAAGTCCTTGCTGAAGAAACCTCAGAAGAAAATGCATCACCGACAGCAGCCCCCACCGCTGTTCTCAGGCTTCAGAGGCTCCCAGTAGCTGGTTAATACCATTCCAAACAGAAACCTGTTTCTCTAGCTATACGTGTCAGCCGCAAGACTGATGGTTACACATGGCAGTTGCAGGTGTCTGGAACGGCTCCAGTTAATTTATTTCAGGGTTGGGTCCTATTTTTCCCCTACGTTATTTTTAAAGAGTGCTTTGCAACCATGAAGTCACTACAGCCCTTATCTCCTGACACATGAAAGCTGTAGGCTGAATAACTTATTAGCACCCTCAATAATGAAAAACACTTCAATATTTAGGACTAATGCA
>NW_009258783.1:1602804-1649374 GCF_000687185.1 Egretta garzetta | reverse complement strand
TGTAAACAGCATCTGCAGCCATGTGCTCAAGGTAATAATTAAGGAGAATTATCTTTGCTATATGTATTAAAACAACAGGGTGCACTCTATCTCACTGTCCAAGTCATTGAGATAGAAAAGAGAAAAAGAAAGAAAAGAAAAGAGAAGCAGAAAATTTTTTGCTTAGGAAATGAGCATCAAGTGGAGTAACTATTTCCATACCTAGAGGAATCTCAGGCTGAATAAGAAAAATGGGAACGGGATGCCCAAATATTACATACAGTTTCTGTGCTCTGCCCTGAGAGCCCGGGGTGGAGCAGCCACCATCCCTGGGTGCATTTCCCCTCAAAGGCACACAGAGGGGGCTGCGTGCAGTGAGGGTCTCAGGTGGACCCGGTTTATGGAAACCTAGGTTTACATAAAAGGTTCTTCTCCCTAAAGCACAGGGGAACATGCTGAGCATGATGTGGGGAGCGAGAAGTAAAAGGCAGTTCTTTTACTGATTGCCAAGGTATTTAAGATGTCGGTAGTTTATTTAGAAATCCACACCACTTCCCTAGTGGTTAATCCAGTAAATAAATGTCATGGGCTCGGAGATGGAAGGAGTCATTATCAATTGCTGCTTAGAGCCATGTGGGCCTGACTGGTGAAAAAAGCAGCAATTAGCACTCATTAGCACTTATTTTCAAGTCTGTTTTATGGAAAAGGGTCATCAAAGGCAAGTCGAAAGTGTCCAGATTAACCAAAATTCTTCAATAGTCTAATATGTCTGACTGAAACTCATTTGGAGTTTATCTGCTAGGTAGCAGAACGTAGGCAAGGCTTGCACAGACTTAGGTTCTGGGGCTTGTTTCTCCTGTGACTGATAAAAGAAACTCGCACCAAAGGTTTTCCTGCCCTCAGGGCATTTGCAACAGATGTTTCTCATGGGTTCATTACTGATTCTTAGAGAAACCCCTACTGCAGATTTTTCCTTCAGGATGGGGCTTTCTGAGCAGCTCACTCCTGCCCATTTCTCCACCTAGCTGCCTATTTTCATGACATTTAGTATTTTTAAGAAAGCTCTTGATCAAATTAAGTTAAAAATGGAGAGGAGTTGAGCAATGATTCCATCACACATGATTTTCTATAACTAAAATTTACCAGGAAATAATATTAATGCTTTTTATTTATTTATTTTGTTGCTTACTAAGGGTATTCACACTCCAAAGAACACCAAATCCCACAAGGTAAACCCTTGGAGACAGAGGACTGCCAACACGATGCTTTCTTCCCTTTTACGTGCCTGATCCCATTCCGCATCTCCTTTTCAAAAGATCCGCTATCCCTTTCACAGAGGTATGCAAGTACAAAAGATATCAGATGAGTTTTCTTCCCCTTGCTGTGAGATTAGAGAGAAAAACCTATCTCCAGGCAATCAAAATCTATCACCAAGACCACCAGGACTTTTTGCAGCTCAGTGATGTCAATCAAATGGTTTCTATGAGAGACTAACTTCTATTCCTGGGCTCTGGCTGACTTCACTACTTGGTGTGGATCATTGCCTCCTGGAAAAGGGAGAAACCCCAAAACCAAACCTAGTGATGGAGCTGAATTTCTCCCTCCTCTTCATCCCCATGCACTGAGAAGGGCTGAACCAACACATCCCCAAAAGAGATAGTAGCAGCCACGTGCACACAGGAAAACACTGAGGGCCTCCATCCGAAATCAGTGAAATCAAGCATGGATGCAAATTTGAAAGAGCACATGGCACCTATGGTTGAGATTTGAAGTTTGGGGGGGGTGTCTCACTGGATAAGCATCCTGGTTTCAGCTGGCATAGAGTTAATTTTCTTCCTAGTAGCTGGCATAGTGCTGTGTTCTGGATTTAGTATGAGCATAACGTTGACAACACCCTGATGTTTGAGTTGTTGCTAAGCAGTGCTTACTCTAAATCAAGGACTCTTCAGCTTCCCCTGCTCTGCCAGGGGCAGAAGAAGCTGGGAGGGGGCATAGCCAGGACAGCTGACCCCAACTGGCCAAAGGGGGAGTTGGCCAGGGAGCTTGGGGATGGGCTGGGCATCAGTAGGCAGGCTCCTGGGCCAAGATCAGGACACACAACATGAACACAGATCAAAGAGAAAACTCCACTTTTATTGATGCAGGGACAGCTGAAAAGGGGCAGCTCCGGGGATCCAGGGCACCCATGGTATCTTTGGGCCGCAAGAACAGCAGGCAAGCACTCAGCCAAAACGTCGCAGAGAAGCCCTGGCAAGGGGCTGTGCTAAATGTGGCCAAGGAAGGCAAAAAACCCACAGGGAAAAGAAAAATCTTTCCTGACCCTAGACCCAGGGCCCAGTGGCATCTTTGTGCTGCAGGAGCAGCAGGCAGTTAATCAGCCAAAATGGCCTAGCAAGGGGCTGTGCTGAATGCGGCCAAGCAAGGCAAAAAAACCCCTGTGGACCAGTGCCAGTTGCCCCAGGGGAAAAAAATTCCTTCCTGACCCCAGACCTCAGCACCCATGGCATCTTCGTGCTGAAAAAGCAGCACCTAATTGCTGCAAGAGCAGCAGGCAGGAACTTACCCAAATTGGCCCAGAGGAGCCCTGGAAAGGGGCTCTGCTCAGTGCTGCAGAGAAAGGAAAAAAAAAAAAAAATGGGGACCAGTGCCAATCTTCCTGGGGAAAAAAATGCCTTCCTGATCCCAGGATGCCTTCCTGATCCCAGAGCTGGCAATCAATCGGCTGCTCCCTGAGCATGTGAGGAAGACCTGCCTTCTGGCCGCACCGGCTGGTCACACCTACCAGGGACATCGCCCCTGCCCGACCCCTTCCCTCCTGCAGCCCAGAGCCATCTCAGGGGCTCCCAAGAGTTGCAAAAAGCCCCTGGCCGGATCAACCTTGGGAGCAAGAGTCCTTCCCGTGCCCGGCAGCACCAGTGGGTGCTCCAGAGCACTGGGGGAAGATGTTGGCACTGATACCCCTTGCAACATCTTTGCAGCCCATTCCTTAGTGGCACTGGCTCTACAGGGGATGAGGGCGGTGAGCTCTGCAGCACTCCTCAAGCACTGAGAACGTACTCCCATGGTCTTGCCAAGCCACCAAGCCAACCTTTGACACTGCTATCCACCTGCCTGCAGATGGGAAGCAGTGAATGAATTCCTTGTTTTGCTTTGCTTGCGTGCACAGCTTTTGCTTTACTTATTAAACTGGTTTTTATCTCAACCCATGAGCTTTCTCGCTTTTACTCTTCTGATTCTCTCCCCCATCGCACTGGGGAGTGAGCGAGCGAGCGGCTGTGTGGGGCTTAGTTGCCAGCTGGGGTGAAACCATGACACTGACTTCTACCTTGCACTGGACTTCAAAAATGGTATGATAGGCCAGGTTGTTCCTTCTGGAATTAGAGCTTATCATCCACTGAAGCTAGAAAAACCTAGTTCATGACTGCAGTAGTTTCCTCTAAGCTTTCTGAGTTCACAGCTGTCCTCCATCTCTGGGGTGCCCCTTGGAGAAGTCCGTCTGGGACTGGAGCATCTCTCCTGTGAGGAAAGGCAGAGACAGCTGGTTTCACCTAGAGAAGAAAAGGCTCAAGGGGGATCTCAGCAATGTATATAACTATGGCAAGTTGAGTATGAGTCAACAGCGTGCCCTGGCAGCCAAAAGGGCTGACCGTGTCCTGGGGTGTATCAAGCACAGCATCGTGAGCCAGTTGAGGGAGGTGATGGTCCCACTCTACACCACACTGGTGTGGCTCCATCTCAAGTGCTGTGTGCAGTTTTGGGTGCCTCAATATCAGAAGGACATCAAACTATTAGAATGTGTCCAGAGGAGGGTGACCAAGATGGTGAAAATCTTCAGGGTAAAGACAAGGAGCAGCTGAGGTCACTTGGCTTGTTCAGCTTGGAGAAGAGAAGGCTGAGGGGTGACCTCATCACAGTCTACCCCTTCCTCAAGGGTGATCTCTCTGGTGACCAGCAACAGAACATGAGGAAATGGAATGAAGCTGCATCAGGCGAAGTTCAGGTTGGACATTAGGAAAAGATTCTTCATTGAGAGAGTGGTTGGTCACTGGAACAGGCTCCCCAGGGAAGTGGTCACAGCACCAAGCCTGTCAGAATTCAAGGAGCATCTGGATGATGCTCTTAGTCATATGGTTTATTTTTAAGTAGTCCTGAAAGGAGCACAGAGTTGGACTCAATGACCCATATAGGTTCCTTCCAACTTGAGATATTCATAAAATCATAGAATAATTTACATTGGAAAAGACTCTTAAGATCGTAGAGTCCAACCATTAACCTAGCACTGCCAACTCCACCACTAAACCATGTCCCTAAGCACCACATCTACACATCTTTTAAATACCTCCAGGGATGGGGACCCAACCCCTTCCCTGGGCAGCCCCTTCCAGTGCTTGACAACCCTTTCAGTGAAAAAATTTTTCCTAATATCCAACCTAAACCTGCCCTGGCGCAACTTAAGGCCATTTCCCCTCATCCTATCATCCGTTACCTGGGAGAAGAGACCAAACCCCACCTCGCTACCCCCTCTTCTCAGGCAGTTGTAGAGGGCGATAAGGGCTCCCCTCAACCTGCTCTTCTCCAGGCTGAAGACCCCCAGTTCCCTCAGCTGCTCCCCATCAGCCTTGTGCTCCAGACCCCTCACCAGCTTTGTTGCTCTCCTCTGGACATGTTCCAGTGACGCAACATCTTTCCTGTAGTGAGGGGCCCACAACTGAACTCAGCATTTGAGGGACGGCCTCACCAGTGCTGAGTACAGGGGCACAGTCACTGCCCTGCTCCTGCTGGCCCCACTATTCCTGATACAAGCCAGGATGCTGTTGGCCTTCTTGGCCACTTGGGCACACTGCTGGCTCATATTCAGCCGGCTGTTGACCAACACCCCCAGGTCCTTTTCCTCTGGGCAGCTTTCCAGCCATTCACCCCCAAGCCTGTAGCGTTGCATGGGGTTGTTGTGACCCGAGTGCAGGACCCGGCATCGAGCCTCGTTGAACCTTGTACAATTGGCCTTGGCCCATCGATCCGGTCTGTCCAGATCCCTCTGTAGAACCTTCCTACCCTCAATCATATTCCATGATTCTATGACTCAATCTTTGGCTGATCTCCAATGACCAATGTATTTCTTGCAATATTGTGCCTAAAATGACACGTCATGGTTTACCATCCCCATGTCAAACAAAATAATCTCTCTCATTTCTTCCATCCCTCTCTCCTGCTAGCCCAGAATGACACCTGCCTTTTTCCTCCCCCAACAGCTTATTATCGCCTTGCATTTAATGGTCTCTACTGTAACTTATCCACTCCCACTGTACTGCTGCTCTGCCAGCTCTTTCCTCGTTTTGTACTTGAATGTCTGATTTCTCCTTCTAACTACAGCACTTCACGCTCACCTTTATCAAATTTCTTCTTGTTATTTCTGGCTATTTTTCCTGCGTATTATGGCCATTTCAAATTCTGATACAGCCCTGGAAAGTGCCTGCGTGTATTCTCAAGTCAGTGGCAACCACAGATTTTTATACAGGTGATTTATTTCATGGCTCCAGTCATTAATGAAGTTAAGGAAAAATACAGGCCCTACAATAAAATGTATAGTGGTCTCTCTCAAAATACCCTCTCTGGCTACATACCAATAACTATTACAACTGCAATTTTCCTGCTACATGGTGATAATTTAGTTCATTTCCTTCTTTTGCTTGTGAAAAGGATATAGTGATGCAAAGACAACATTAAATGCATCATTTTTCTCTGAATCATCCATCGTTTTTTCTCCATCCCCTCATCTTTTCACACTTAATCATGTGCCTTTCCTTCCAATTTCTGCAGTTTCATTTTGATTGATCCTTACAAGTCCTTGCTATGCCATTTTCCCTTCACATTAGGGGGTTGCTGCTGTGCCATTAAAAAAGCACCTCTCTTCAGTTATCCCACCTAGCATTTCCCAAACGGACCCAGGCATCAACACCCACACTTTCCAAAACTGCCTTTTGAAGTCCTTATTCTGCTTCTCTCATCTCCCTGCTTTCTCAAGAGCACCAAATGCCAACTCCACAGCCGCTTGCACCTGAATTACTTCTGACTTTAAGATTTTTAACCACTTCTAATGAGCCTGAGTGCAATCCAGAACAGCCAACTCCAACACCCTGTACCTCCTGACATACAAACTCTGTCCTCTGAAAAAAAAAAAAAACCCAAACCAACCCACGTTAACTTTTTGTCTTTTTCAGGTCTTCCCATGTTGCTTTCCCAATGGATACCCAAGTAGCAAATACCTCCCATTTCCACCAGACTTCATAATTTGGGGGTACTGGTGGATGAAAAGCTGGACATGTGCCAGCAATGGGCACCCACAGCCCAGAAGGCCAACCGTACCCTGGGCTGCATCACAAACAGCATGGCCAGCAGGTCAAGGGAGGGGATTCTGCCCCTCTGCTCCGCTCTGGTGAGACCTCACCTAGAGTACTGCGTCCAGCTCTGGAGCCCTCAGCACAAAGAGGACGTGGACCTGTTGGAGCGGGTCCAGAGGAGGCCACAAAAATGATCCGAGGGCTGGAGCACCTCTCCTATGAGGACAGGCTGAGAGACTTGGGCTTGTTCAGCCTGGAGAAGAGAAGGCTGCAGGGAGACCTGACTGCGACCTTTCAGTACTTAAAGGGGGCCCATAGGAAAGATGGAGAGAGACTTTGTACCAGGGCCTGTAGTGACAGCACAAGGGGCAATGGTTTAAAACTGAAAGAGGGTCAGGTACATTGACATTAAAGAAGAAATTTTTCATTATGAAGTTGGTGAGACACTGGCACAGGTTGCCCAGAGAAGCTGTGGATGCCCCATCATTGGAAGTGTTCAAGGCCAGGTTGGATGGGACTCTGAGCAACCTGACCTTGTGCAAGATGTCCCTGCCCACGGCACAGGGGTTGGGCTAGATAGTCGTTAAAGGTCCCTTCCGATCCAAAACAGTCTGTGATTCTATGATTCCCAAGCTTTGGAAATACAGACACTGTTGATGTTCAGCATCATGCCTACAGCCCTTCCCAAACCAAAGGTGTCTCTGTTCCAGTGCCACAGTTTATCCCTAAAGTCTCTGCAATGCCCATCAATCATTTCTGACATACACTGACATTGAGTTCCTCCTGTCTATTCCTCATACTGGTGTACAGATGTTTTAGCTTAACATGTTGCTTCATTCTCTCTCCTGTATCTTACGTCCCAGCTCCAATGAATAATTCATTTACATCAATGAAGTGCAATAGACTGTCAGAACATGGAGTTTCGTAGCAGAAGCTAAGACAGAACCCAAAATTTCAAGGCTCTCCACCATCTGGATTTAAGCTCTAAAGACTAGAAATAACAAGCATCAATTGTTTTCTTCCTCTTGGCTAGAAATGCTGTTTCGGAGTCACGAATCTCTCCCGAAAGTTTATTTGTAACTAGCATGCTTCCATGGAGAAAGGTTCTGAGAAGTCAGCATTTTTGACCGACCAGCCAACCAACCTTTCCCTGCAGCCTAACAAAACACAGCACTGGAAGAAGCCCGGTCAGTTATTAAGAGGACCTTAGAGCAGTCAAAACACGCTCGGTACCAAGGGACTACATCGCTATAATACTCTGCACACAGAAATATAGCAGGTGTCCCACCCCCACCCCAAAAAAAACCCACTCTTACTGCAGTGCCGATGTCTCATATTACTATAAAAATCTATAACCACCCATTACTGTTTAAGGACTCCACACCTTTGAGAAAGCTTCAGGTTTGCACAAAAAATCCGTTATGGCAAGAAGTCTTGTCTTAATTCTATATAATTTCAGGATGACCACAAGTTGGAGGCTTTCTCTTTACAGAGGTCATCAAATTCAAACAGAAATAAAGACACTGTTAATGCAACATCCAGGCAAACTTTTGCTAAGACAGATTCGTTAAGCCTCTGAATAGCAGTGTTACCAAGTATCCATCATGAATCAAAAGCACTGCGGTCTGTTTCTGTGTTACACTTTAAGGCCCATCTTCTCTTAGGCAAAGGTATGTATTTTAGTTCAATATATTTTTTGAAGTGATAGACTTGCTATCCAAACACAACGTGAATTGTATAAACTTAGCCTCTAAGGTTGAAATTATTTACTGGTTGCCTAGCTGATTTGCATATTATTTATATTCACTGACAGATACCCTGTGGTCTTCTCCAGCTATTCGACTTCAGATTTGGGACAGTTTGTGAGAGCTGAACTAACTCAGTCATGCACAAAGGTACCACAAGTATTTTGGCACGGGTTTGTGCCACGCTATTACCCACCTCCACGCTACCACCGATCTATTTTGGAATCCTTTCATCTGGCAACACTCTCCCAAAAGCCTGGAACCGTGGCAGTTCAGTCTAATGGTCTGTAATGCTTAAATGGGCACCTGAACTGCATCTCACCACGTACCTTTTTTTCCAGCCAGCACTGCATCCTGGATATCAGCAACAGGAAAGCACATGAGATACATGAAATTTCTATTCAATTGGGATTTTTACAAGCCATACGCTGTGACAAGAATCCAACAAGTGGTATTCATTTTACTGAGACTCAGAGCTGGTTATTATTCCCCTACTTTTAGGTGGTTTTTTTTTTTTTTTTCAGATATTATAGAGCACCACTCAAAACCATCTCTTTCTAAGAGGGAGGGAAAAGTGGGCAGGGAGAGGTTTTAAAATTCAGATCAGTATTATCCATGCTGCTGCTTATTCTAATCTTAACGTTCACCCAAATGCTAGATTGGTGGGTTAGGAAAGACATGGACAACCCTGGAAAAAGAAGAGTCAAAGGAGTACAAACAGAATGGACAGTCTGCAGCCCAGCAGTACAGCAGCATTATTCCAAATCCTGAACTAAGCTGGTACACATTAATAACTACTACTGACAGGGTTACCGGAACCCTGATCCCCACTATCCATCTGGGAGATTAAATATCGCAAGCATGGCCTGTGAAATCACAAATACTTTTCTTTGGCACCCCTGGCAGCGCTGCAGTCCAAGGACTGAGCCTCTCTACACTTGAGCCCTCAGACACAGCCAGACTTTGTAAATTTGGCAAGCACACGATCTGTATAAAAACTACCGCAGGCGACCTCCCTCTAAAACTTCTCATGTTTGTCATCTAGGTGAGATTACAAGTATCTTTAGATAACGTTTTAAGCACATAACTAAGAATGTATAGTACATAGTTAGCCCTTACTCAGCAAATGATGATCATATTGAATCACACGAACAAGTGCCTGAACAACTGGAATTTTGTATTTTCAAATTGCTGTATGACAGCTAGAGGCAGAAACGGATTTGATGATGACCTGAAATAGAATTAAAACAGGGTCACATGCTATTCGATTTAAAACTGAAGTATTTTTAATGTATCAGCATTAACTTCCTCACCTCCCCAGCAAGAATATGTTTGTCAATTATCCTCGCAAATCAAAAGGTCATATGGGATGAGAATTCTTTTAGGAGAGAAGTTTTTAATCTAGCAGACAAAAAAAAATTCAACAACTGGTTACCTGAAGTTGGAGGAAGAAGTAAAGTAAATATAAAGTATGTCTTTAAATTGTAGGAATATGGTATTTTGGGAACTTTGATCATGTAGAACAGATTTTTATAGTGGGGATTTTTTCTGTATCAGGACCTGATCATGGGACGAGTATTTTTGCTAAGCTACCTTCTATGGTTATTCATTAAGACTAAGCCCAGAGACAGTGCCTTAAGTTCCTGCAACTCTGAAATAAAGTCAGCTATCAGTGTTTGGTAGCTCGGCTAAGCAGTCCATCAATTCAGATTGGTCTGCTAGCAAATCATAGCAGAGAAAAACAAACTTGAAATTCCCTGATCACCAGCACATAGAGACTATAACGAGAAGCCTTTGAGTGTGTTAAAGGGCTGTGGAAAGTGATGAGGGGCAGAGGGCTAAAGCTGTGCCCGAGGACACTGGGCAGGAGACAGGAGCAGCCCAGTATGGGATCACCGTGGTCCTTTAACCAGAGGACTGGCACAGGCTAGCAACAAGCAAAGGTGCTTAGGGAGCCAGGGGCTGGACCAGCATCCGATTCCATAAAGGTTGGAAAATACCTCATCATCAAGTCCAACCATCAACCCACCACCACCCTGCCTTCTAAACCATGTCCTGAAGTGCCACGTCTACATGTTTTTTTAGACCTCCAGGGATGGGGACTCAACCCCTTCCCTGGGCAGCCCCTTCCAGTGCTTGACAACCCTTTCAGTGAAGAAACTTTTCCTGATGTCCAACCTAAACCTGCCCTGGCGCAACTTGAGGCCATTTCCCCTCGTCCCATCGCCCGTTACCTGGGAGAAGAGACTGACCCCCCCTGGCTTCCCCCTCCTGTCAGGCAGTTGTAGAGAGTAATAAGGTCTCCCCTCAGCCTCCTCTTCTCCAGGCTGAACACCCACAGTGCCCTCAGCCACTCCTACCTTGGGCTCCAGACCCCTCACCAGCTTTGTTGCCCTCCTCTGGCAACGCTCCAGCCCCTCAATGGCCTTCTTGGAATGAGGGACCCAAAACTGAACTCAGCATTCGAGGGACGGCCTCACTAGTGCTGAGTACAGGGGCATCATCACTGCCCTGCTCCTGCTGGCCCCACTATTCCTGACACAAGCCAGGATGCTGTTGGCCTTCTTGGCCACTTGGGCACACTGCTGGCTCATATTCAGCCGACTGTCAACCAACACCCCCAGGTCCTTTTCCTCTGGGCAGCTTTCCAGCCACTTTTCCCCAAGCCTGTAGCATTGCATGGGGTTGTCCTAGAAGAGCTGAACTAAAAATGCAGAGCACCCACAGAACACTGCAGCTCTTGCAAGCGTATGAAAGCTTCCAGCACTGAAGAGCTCTGCACTGATGATGGTCAGTTCACTTGGGAATGCCATTTTCAGGATAAATAATAAAGTCAAGAAGGAAAGGACTGTTAAAAGGCTACCACTCCAGCTTACTCGCCTAAAGGGACTCTCTAGGGTGCACAGGGTTCCATGAGACTGGTCCTGACACCGTGTATGTTCTGGTGAATAGCCAACACAGAAAGCTATGATAATGGTAAATTAATTAGAGAAGCCCATAAAAAAGATGCAGGAAACCATCTTACAGCTTAAAACCAGGAACCAGTATTTTTTAAAGACTATACTCTGTAGTTCAGAAGCATTTATGAATCTGCTGGAAATTCCAGGGCATTATCTATGTAAAGGAAGCGTGGTTAGATCATCACAACAGTTTAACTTATGGCTAGAAACTTTAAAAGAAAGAGGAAAGCTGTGTTGATTTTTTACATTTTGAAGTTCCTACCTGATTCAGAAACATTTATACCCAAATAATTGCTCTTATAAGTGTGAGAAAAACTCATCCAAAGTCCTGCAGTATGGCAGGCTTAGGTATAGCCCAGCCCTGAGTTAATGATCATCTAATTTGTGTACAAAAAGCTGTTGAGAAGGAGACTCCATTGCTTCAAGTGTAGGGCAGATCCTGTACTCTGAGACTCCAGGAGCTTTGATCTGTGATGTTTCATCAATGTATTTGGTAGAACTGGATTCTTAATCTGCATAATCTTTAACTAGAGTAAGTATTCATTCAAAACTGAAGCTAAATAGAGAGTAAGTAATAATTTAACATCTAAGCTCAGATTTAACATCTAAGAACAGATTGTAACTGAGCACCATATCAATTTGACAGCAAAAGCAAGACAAAGAAACATGAACATCTTTATATACACACACAAAGTATCACATAACTGGTTTGAAATAAGAAACAACTTCCAGAGGCCATGAGCACCTCCAAATGTCCTTTCATTTCAACAGGAATTATGCACACAGTTAACAAATTACTGATGCCATGCAAACACCTATACCCACGTTATCTGGTTCTTTGTCTGGAATTGTTCCCTGCCCCCTCAATAACAGCAATCAGTAACAAGAGCTTCTGTTTCCCCAAATTTAGTCAAGCTTCCTTTTATCCTGTGAACATGAAGAAGTACCAAGTGAATACAGAATTTTAAGAGCTGAAAGAGTAATCATTTTCTTAACTCAGAGACGTGATACAAAAGAAACAAGACTGAGTCCACATATAAAATTACAGGTTGATGTAATGTTTAACTATTTATATTAAAGCCACAGCTGATGTCTGGTATGTAATGATGTTAAAAATAAGTCTCAAGAAATCTTTACTATGAAAATGAAATTAAATTTGGTGAAGTTTAACAAGTTTCATAGCTTTATCTGCTGCGAAAATATTACTCTACTTGAAATGCATTCAGAGTTTCAAATTCCTGAAATGCAAAATTTTCAAACCTTAGTCTATTATAGCTATAGCTGTTCTCTGAAATGAAGTATTAGCCCTCATAACAAAGGAATTTATTTCTTCTCTTTTTTACATAAAGAAAGGATGAGAAGTGCTCCCAAAACAAAGTAAATTTACAGTTTTAAAAGGTTACTACAGAAAAAAAATACATTCTTTCCTTGTGACAATTAAGCAAGACTGTACCTAAATTCAGAGAATGCTTGATGTTTCAACTGCACAAGCATTAAACGTTGTCATATTTATCACTGAAGAGTCCGAAGGCATACTTCAATGGCATCAATCTTCACATTATGAGATGGGAAAGCAGTCGTTCAGTTGCGCTCAGATTGCTGTTTGCTTGCACCATGGTATAATTGCATTTAACCTGTAATCCAGTGAGAACTCACCCTGACCTTTCATGCTTCCCTGAAAAAGCTTTTCTACACTTTCATATAAACCAACAGACACACAGGGTTAACAGCTCTTTAGTTCTTCCACTGACTACAAAAAGCAGGTTTTCTTTAAATTGATAGCTTAATAGTTATGCTAAATACAGCTTTTGCCACATTTCTTGCTTGTAATTCAGTGTAATGCTTCTTGATACCTCAGTCATCATCCTGCTGATTTCTTTTCTGTCAACAGAAAAGGAGAGTTCATAATGTTAGGACACAGTTATCTGAAGGAAGAGCACTAATAAATCATGACAAGTGTTTCCAGATACAATGGATATTAGACAATGACTGCATTTCTAAGCCATTTTTTGAATGGTAAGAGATAATGTCCCCAGCAAATGGAACAGAGCAATATCAACCCTCTCTCTCATACCAAAACTAGAGGATTTTATTTCTAGTAAAGAACAAGATTTGCCCCATATGTTAACCAACAGAATATATGAGCCAGAAAACATGATGGTGATGGCAGAAGTCAGTGCCCTCCCTTCCCTAGTTTACAAAGATGTCATGCTTTCCTGTCACTGTTCATCAAAGGAACAAAGAAACAGTATTGAAAAAGGAACAAGTGTTTAAGGTTTTTTCCTAATATACTTCTAACTTCTAAGGAAGTTCTTAAAAGCATTCACTTCAGCCATTCAAAAAATACATTTCTATTTATACTACATTTGTATTTACATTTAAATAAGAAAGAAAACAGCTAGGTCCTTCAGTAAGATTTATCAAACCACATTCACTGCTTCCCGTAAAGATAAAATCAATTAACTGTAGTGAGATCAGTATGAAAGCTTCCTCTTCATCACTTTAAAAAAAAAAAAAAAAAAAAAAAAACCCATCAACCCAACAATACACCATAAGATGGCTTTTTCTGTAATTATGTAATCTATATAAATTACAAAAGCACAATTCCAGGCACTTTGATGTTGCCATTTCACAAAGATGGAAGGTCAGAAGATTTTTTCACTACTTCTTACCAGTTTAAGAAAGTCAATTAATTTGTGAACATCCTCTCCTGTAGAAAGGTCCACAAAATCTTTCGGCAGTCGGTAACTCAGGTATGGACTAGGCTGCACAGTAACTTTACTGTTCGTACAACGGAAAACGGGATAGTCCTTTGGAAAAGATATTGGATAAGACAAGAACAGTGTACGTGAATAAAACTAGCAGTATTTCTTGAACTCCTCTGTGAGACTGTCTGAGTCACTTTGCTAATGAGTTATTTGGCATTCATTCAACTAAACCTGCACTTTCTAAAAATTGTAGTTTTCTTATTAAAAACTTTGCCCATTTAAGAGCAAAAGTTAAAATGTTAGTAACAGTCAATAAAGGCATTCATTCCCTCACTTTAAAGTTTCTACAATGTATCAATTATTAATGCATTTAATATACATATGCTTATAACAGTGCTGTAATAATGGAGCTATAAGAAACTTCGGGCAATAGTATCTACATAAATATGTGGGCAAAGAAAATCTTTACAATAGTATCCCTGAACTTGTCTTCGCACATTCCTTGTTTAAACTCATGTTTGTAAATACAACCTTACTGAAACTATGATCTAAGCTTTCCAAACAATTTACTTACTGAAGGCAAAAAATATCTCTATAAAATACCCAAAACCACCTCCCAAATGCTCAACTGTAGCAACAGGTTTGGGGTGAGTTGATATAATTTCCAGTTCAACACACTGACATGCAACATAATTGCTGACTGTATGGCAATAAGCAGCTTCATTTTGAAGACAGAAGTTCAGTAACTTCACACCAGGTTCTGTGACTGGATGCAAGCTGAAGCACGAAGACAAGTCATTCTACTTTTCATCCAGGCTTACACCAGAGAAAACTGCATAAAGCGTCTGGCACTGAGAAAAAGAAATCCTCAACACAAAATTCAGGTGTCCCATGGATAGCTCAAGATCGGGAGTGTGTTTTAACAAAGGAGACACAGGTTTTAGCAGGAAGGTTCACCGAATGGGTTTTCATACAGCAATAGCCACACGGTGTGACGGAGAGAAAATGGCATGAATGATCACCTGCAGAGTGGTGCATTTCCCTTTCAACGCGTTATGAAAATGGCAACAGAACTAAAGCAAAGCTCAAATGTTAAAATCACATCAATAGAACATGGCATTTCAGTTACCTCTAATGCAGTTTAACAGCTAGAAAATAAAGAAAAGCCCACACTATCTGATTAGCCATTTCTGCTCAGACAGCTACCAAGTGTTTCCCAAGATCAAGTAACATGCTACTTTATAGCTTCTATCCAGCTGTCCAAGGACTCATTAAGACGTGAGGACTCAGTCTCAAGCATGCAGTGAGAAAAAAGCTGGAGTGCAAATAAATGAAGGCTATTCCTCCCTCTCTGTATTAACAGGAAGTTATTTGTTTTTACGCAGGCAATGCAGCTTGGAAGAGGGATAGAAAAGCCCTGCTCTGCAAGTCCAGGGAGTTCAACCAGAGGACAAGGCTTCCCTAAGGGTATTCAATATGAGGAAGAGACAGAAGTTAAGCTTCTTTTTGCCTCCCCCCAAACATAAATCTGGAGCTCTGGGAAACCGTATGACAGATATCAGGAACAAAGCAGAACTTAAAGTGATTAAATAGAAAAGTAACAGATTTTAAGAGAAATTGAAAAGAACGCATCAAAACTTCATAAAAGCAAGTTTCAGGGCATCTTCTTCACAACATGGTCAAAGCTGCAATATGGGCTTGTACTGTTTGAACTAAAAATGCCCTTGCAAAAAAAAAAAAAGCATGTGATACTTGTTGAGATTAACTACTGTCTAATAAGGTAGATTCTACTTAGAAAGAGTTTATGTTTCATGAGTTAATGACATCCATCTACTTTAATGGGATTTGCATCACAATTTGATTATAATAAATAAATAAATAAATAAATAAATAAAGACCCTAATGCCTGTAAGCCAGCCCCCCTCACCACAGGGCTGTACCTGTTCTGTTGCTTCCCCTTCACTCTGGTCTCCTTTCAAGTTTTTCCCAGAGGTCAGTTCTTCCCACGTAAACAGCAGGGAGTCTGTTACTTCACCAAATGGGTTAAAATCTATTAACCAAATCTTACCCTGCAATGGAACAATAGAAGAATTAAAACAAGCCAGAGAATTAAAACCAAAAAAAACCAAAAAAGAAAAATACACATATACTACTGTAGTATGCTTGGTCTTTAGATAAAAAATATGTCAAAATTAAAATCACCTGGTTTTAAGCACTTAAAATATTCTAAAATCCTTTACATTAGACACAGCAAGCGATGACTTTTTTTTTTTTTTTAAAACAGAAGATCAGACAGAGCTCAAATAAACTGAATTCAGTTCTATGCAAGGTGCTTCCAGATGAGATCACAGAAGTTCTGTCTAATCCCCATGGTCCTCAGAGATGTCCAGACAGCATGAACATGGAATGGGGCTGGGGGGGGAGGGGAACCAAACCCAAACTAAAACCCCACCCAAACAGGGATTTTGCTTTCCACCAAAAGCCAGCTCATCACTGCTGTACATTCAGCAGTCTACAAGAATTGCTGTTCTTGGTCTCAGAAGGGACTCTGAAAATACAGAACATGGCCTGTAAAGTGCGAGGGAAGATCACGAAGGCTAAAAGGTGCTGCACAGATATAGATAAATAATAATTTAAAGGCATTTTTAATATAGCCATTACTAGTATCCAGGCTAATTTCTCCTGCCATATGTTTAATGTATTTGTATTCCAAGCAGTTCTGGTAGTATATGCACAACAGCATGCCTATTTTGCAAGTGAAAAATGAAAGCAGAGAGACCAGCATGATTTATTAAAGGTAACAGAGATGTCTGCAGAGGAGCAAGAAATAGTTTGCATTCCTTGAGCCATCTCAATATAAAACCCCCAGCACAGGGACATCTTTTCTTACCCAAGAAAGTGTCATCTATTCTAATAAAACAAAACATTATAATAAATAATAATAAAATACAACTGGTAGTAAGGATTTGCCAAACATGTATTACTTCTGAAAGAAGTCAGATCTATCAAATACAGAAAGAAAAAGGTTGCTGTAACATAAGCAGGACTGAAGGGTTTTATTGTGTTTATTAAAGATCAACTGGAATTGGAAACCAAACCTGAAGACTATATAGCAACTAAAAACTTACTTTGTTTTCCCTTTCTTTCCCTCATTCCTGAAGGATCTTCTTTCTTTAAAAGATCCTTCCTATCTTGATACAAACAGCGAGTATCTTCAATGATTTACACAACAGCCATCTGGTTGCTACCTTATAAAGATGCTTTTGAATTACGCGTGGAAACCCATACAATAGATAACAGAAGTGCTCCGGCTGGTCTGTTATCATCCACAGCGAGTTACTCATGCAGGGTGGGGACAGTCCCAGCACAGATGAAACCAGTGATATTACTTGTAAACTGGGACTGAGCCAGTAGCCCAACCAGTGAGTGTGTGGCTGCATACAGGCTTTCCACGGGTCTCTCTCTCTCTCTGGGCAGATCCACGGGGTACGGCTCTCGTGAAGAAAATTTTAAGAAGCCAACGCACCACAAGAGCAGTACTGAAGCCAGATGGCTACAAAAGAAATTGTGAATTGCAGGGACACAGACCTGAGTGGTTTCAGAAGGGTGAAGAAGCACAAATCTGTGTGACTAAGCTGCAACACCTCTGCACGAATATTGACACCATCGGAACAGAGAGCGAACAGGGGCAAGCCCTGCTATCATTTTCCATCTCTGTTCCTCTTCAAAAGGCAGTCACAAATTCTCATTGTAAGTGATGTTTTACTTTTGCTAATGGGGACATCTTGTTAGCTCCAAGGCAGCAGGAGGAGGAATCTGTAATTTTAGATTCATTCTATCACACTAGAAAAACAAGCTAATGAACCAATTTAATCACACACAGAGCAATGGCTGGCAAAGCTCGTTCAGCAGCTCAGAGAATCCTTCCTTGGATCAGGAATGTTTATACTTAATAATGGACTTCCCTATGAAAGGCTTTCCCAGAGACTCCTCCTCACCTCAAGTACACGAAACACAGCTTCTCCATAAGAACTCAAGATCATTTCTCTAGAGAAGAAATGTGCCCTGGAAAAAACTGAAAACTGGTTTAGAGATTACTGAAAGCAACACCTGGTTTTGGTGAGCACCCAGCAGTATTTCTCCCTCCCTGCAGACAGTAGCACACCATCGACAACACCAACTGTTTCCTTGAGATGGTCTTAAAATCTCACTGAGCTTTGGTAGCTGCAAATTGATGAGAAGTGGCAAAACAAACTAAATATCCCTTTTCAGGGCTCATTAAGGGAAGCGTATATAACTCTGGGTCAGTAACCAAAGTGTCTTAAGATTAAAGGCTCTTTCAAGTCTTACATGCAATGCTGTGATTTAAATGTAGTTTCAGATGACTTGCACTGTGTATCTAATGAGCAGTAAAGCTATTTACTCGCCATCTTCTGGTATTAGTAATTTTGTCATATGGGAGCACACAAATGCACAAGCCAGGAAAGCAAATTGTGCATATCTGGAGGGGAAAAAAAAAACCCAACCTGTGTTACATAAGATTTTTTCCTCATCCTAATGCAGGATCCAAAGATTTACCATATCATGTCAGCTTCATGCTTTGTTTTACTAAAGCATTAAGCAACATGCTGCCAAAGGGAAGTGCCCATGACAAAGACTGTTTAAAGGAAGTTAAAAGATAGATAAAATGCAAACCAAACCGTTACATTTCCCTAACTCCAGCTGCACCTTCATGCACAATGACAGTGCTCACAGGGCAGAGATACAAGCACTGGTTTGCACATTAACAAGAGCAGCTGTGAGCTAGCTGTGGTCTGAAGCCATTCTTTGTCTTACCACAGTGACTTGTCTTGAACACTCTTACAAGTTGTTAACACCTGGGAGATGTAAAGAGCAACAGCAGAGACGATTCTCAGGCTTGTCAGCTGTTGCACAGTGACTCTGAACTGCTAGCGCCAAAAAATAAGAAAGAAGTGGATCCAAAAGAAAACAGGATACTAGTCCTGCAACGTAACCTCTTCAGGACTAGGTCTCCAGATCATCCAGCTTGGAAGACCACACGGCAGTGCTTCTTCCTTAAAAGACAACTTGTCTGCAAAGTCAGACACTAGCTCAGATGAGCTCCATGAAGACAGTGTAGCAGGAAAGGCAGACACATAAAAGTTTGCTCTCAACCAGGCCACCACTGCTTCTCTGTCACCCTCCAACTCAACAAGCAGGACCTGCAGCAGCCTACTCCATACCGTCCCTCAAGTAACTCAAGCAAGCACGGGGAGGGGGGGTTGCCTTCGTTCACAAGCGTATCACAGAACAACCTTCTCCAAGCTGAATATTTAGAGTTGAAAGAATTTAAAATAAGCAGACACTGGACATTTCTCTCATTCTGTAGGTGAGGTTGCCGTGCAACCAGCCTGATGAGGAGCACGGGCTCTGGAAATTAATCACACTCTGCAACACTCAATATTCTTTTGCTGCCTATAACTCACATACAAAGGGAGGGATGAATAATACAGTTGCAAACCACAAAAGTATGTGTGAAAGGAGGAGGATCTGACACACAAAGGGCTATCTGGCAGCTTACAAGACCTGAGGGTAGAAGGCACCAAGAGATATCTACAAACAGATACATTTTATCTTGACAGATGAAGAAACACTGCTCATTTGAGGTCACACAGGCTGAAAACTTCTACGTAAATAATCTGTCTCTGTGCCTCAGCTGTGAGGCAGAGTACCCAACAGCAGAACCTGGTTCAATGCTGAAATGTTGCCCCTCATTTTGCCTGACTGCATCCTCAAGTCTGAGGATCTGTGCCTGGGCAGGTAATTCACTCAGCATGGCTGGTTTTAGCCCATAGCCTGATTTTAGGTAGCTACATTAAAAGCTGTGCTGAGTAACAGTACAGTAGTTGTTTTCCACAACACACGTTCCTGTTTAGTTTGTGTTTTACAAACTATGGCATGATTTACTATTACACAGTTAGAAAATACTTTAGCAACATTCAAAGTCAGAATCAGGACTTACTACAAATACTCCCAACTCAACTCAAATAAAGACCTTCTCCAATCCCGTAACTGCAAACAAGTCAAACAGTGAGACTCGTAAATACAGCAAAAGTATACAGCCTCTTTTTTTGCATTTCTGGTTTAGGATTTGGAAAAAAAAAATAAGCTAAATAAAGACTTACTTCTCATGCACTAATGTGATTCCCAAAGTCAGGTTTTGAGATTCAAGGCTACCTTTGGCCCTCCCTACAAGAAAGACATTGAGGTGCTGGAGCGCATCCAAAGAAGGGTAACGAAGCTGGTGAGGGGTCTGGAGCACAAGGTTGATGAGGAGTGGCTGAGGGACCTGGGGGTCTTCAGCCTGGAGAAGAGAAGGCTGAGGGGAGACCTTATCACTCTCTACAACTGCCTGAAAGGAGGGTGTACTGAGGTGGGTGTCAGTCCCTTCTCCCAGGTAATGGGCGATAGGACGAGAGGAAATGGCCTCAAGTTGTGCCAGGGCAGGTTTACGATGGACATTAGGAAAAATTTCTTCCCTGAAAGGGCTGTCAAGCATTGGAATGGGCTGCCCGGGGAAGGGGTTGAGCCCCCATCCCTGGGGGTATTTAAAAGATGTGTAGATGTGGTGCTTAGGGACATGGTTTAGTGGTGGACTTGGCAATGTTAGGTTAACGGTTGGACTTGATGATCTTAAAGGTCGTTCCAAACCAAATGATCCTATCATTTTATGATAATGCATTTTTGGTTGTGGTTGCTTTCAAAACAATAAATGTGTGCCTTTCAAGCACAATTCATCTGATCTATTCCCCTCCATTGACACTAGAAGAGGTCAAGGTGACTAACTCTGATATTGGCACCTGAAGTTCAGATGGGACATTTCTCCCCACTCCGTCACTATCTGGATGTTCAGGGTTCTGATCTGCGAAGCACTCAGAACCACAGCTGGAGCAGTTTGAAAAGAAAAAATCCACTTCCATCTGTGACAAACTGGGCATGCCACATTCATATACTCTTTTGACAACTATCCTTTCATACCCTAGACTTCCATATATGAAGTACAAGTTATCATTTTACAACCTCACATGGACAATCTGGAGAAATATTAATGATTAGTTTTGATGAGTTCAGAGGCTATAGGGAAAAACATCACAGGGGGGAAAAAAAAAAAAGGAATGATTTTTTTGTAAGAATCCCCCAAATTTTTTTCCATTGAGCAAAATATCACCCCCACCTTATTTTCTGAATTATCACAGCCATTCTGGCTGCATGTTCAGATACATTTCTGTCAAAAGCACCCAGAGTAAGCACTATGCAGAGGAAACCTTAGCAACAGGTAGTGCTTTGCTAAAACAATTTAGCAATGTTGTATGATATTGATTAAGTGCCTATCTTAAAAGAAAACGTCCCAAGCCTGTCAGTGTTTAAGAGGCATTTGGACAATACCCTTAATAACACGCTTTAATTTTTGCTCAGCCCTGAATTGGTCAGGCAGTTGGACTAGATGATCTTTGTAGGTCCCTTCCAACTGAAATATTCTATTCTACTCTAAATTATTTCAGCAAAGACTCTCCGTGTCATAATGAAAACTTAAATTGCCTTCAGCAGATCCACAGAACTGACAGAATTGCAGCTGAAGCCAAAGTTATGTGCTTTAAGAGAAGACTACTCCTCTGGAAGATAATAAATAATTTCATCAGTGGCACAGACATATTTACACCCCTAATCCTATCATTCTACTGTAGGCAGTGTCTAACGTAGAAAAGGACCTGGGGAACAGAATGATAACATCAAGTAGTCTTTTTTTTTTTTTTTTTTTTTTTTTGCCAGGACTACTTCTAGGAAGATGAAGCTTCATCTCTGTAGCATTTCAGGAGTTTCCACAGAATAAACAATTATATACAACCTGATGTTCACTTACCCTGCTGTCTCTGTACACATCAAAAACAACTGAAAAGGAGAAAAAAAATATGTTAATCTTAAAAGAGATACAATTTCACAGAAGATGTCTAAATCTGAATAGATACTTGTGTACACAGCACAATCTGCAAAGTCAATATTTCTGAAGAACTGCAAGCCAGAATTAGGTTCTTTTCCAAGAGGGAGTTGAAACATTTCAAGAATTATCGTTAGTGCACTGAGAGGTTGGCTGCTGGGGTTTTCCACTTAATGCTGGTTGCTTCTGTTAATTTTTCCCCCATTGAAGAACATTTGATAAATTCTTAGCACAGGGAGAAGCTTATCTTTGACATTACTGCTGTTTGGTTTACAGCAGAATGGAGAAATTTCAAGGAAGGATCAAGACTCCACTGTGCTAGGCATTGCACAAACATTTAATATGAGAAAGTTCCTGCTTGAAGGAGATTAAGACTTCAGCAGATAATAAGACAAACAGGTGTAGGAACAAAGAGGCTGGCGGGCATGCTGAGGAAGAGGTGGCAGTGAAATGGCTATGTTTAATGTAACCCAGAGCAGACAGAGCACACCTACTGATTATCAACAAGTCTCAAACAGATCCTTTGCTACTTGGTGATTGATGCAAAGCTGCCTTGTGTAGCTCCACTGCTGTCCCTCCCCTTGACTTAATTAAGCATGAATCTTTGTACATACACCTTTCTGTTAGCTTCTGTTCTGTATGGTTAAACAAACCTTTTTCTTTCTATTGAGCTTGGGAAATCGACAGATAAGCATTCAGGCATGACTTCATGCAGAAGTTGTACCAGTTTAACAGAAAGAAAGGAAAAGAAAAGCCAGATTTAGAAAAAACTCAGACAAATGCTGTATTGTAACTTCCTTCACTAATAAGGAAAGGAATAGTTCAGCTAAGAGATTGCCCAAAATATGTGGGATAAACTAAACTCAGGATATGACTGAAGAACACTTGAGCCTCAGCGAGTACTCAGGAAGCTGCCCGTCAGTAACGGGGATGTTGATTGATCACATTCATGCGTGTAAAGCTACTCAGCAGCTTAATCTACCATTTCATGCAAACTTCGCCGGGCTAAGGGCAAACCACAAATGAACAGCACCAAAGCCAGTCACGTAACTGGTTTTGACCATACAGGCAAAAAATCCACACAGCTTTTTGCACAAGCTCCGTTACGTCAGTTTAAAATGTCACTCCGGAATTAAGTGCTATGATTTTCTTGAGAAGACAAGACCTCAGTAGCTAAGTCATCAACGTGAAGGGGATCACAGCAACCCTAAGTTTCTTCTCCATCTGTTCAACTGAACTTGCTGCCCGTACCATGTACTCTCATTAGTCATATTTCACTAATGGAAAACTTGGATCTGAGCTTTATTATAAAATTACGCCTGTCAGCTTAAAGCAAGCCTATGGTGATCACGGAGGCTAATGGCATTTAGCAGAATTTACATTCCCATTAAGACTGACTGCACATTGGTGGCTAGTTTGGGAAGCTCACAAACACTGAGCAGAGAAGAAAACCTGAACTGTTCCCTCTTCTTAGGGACCACCTCAGAGCAGGAGCAACACGTGCCAGCAAGACTGTAGTAAAACCAGCAGTTCCTCAAAATGGAGGGTAAGCCAAGGCTTGACTCTACAGTAAGTACGGATACCTCCAGAACCCTGTTCTTATGGGCTCTTATGAAAGGTATTTAGAAGGTTCTAACATCATTTAGAAGTATTTATAAAGCATTCATCCATCTGTTATCCTACTGCTCTGAGTCTGCAATGCTTCAGCTGCTCTGACTCAACTCTTCCATCTGGAGATGCTACCAGACCAACTGGAAAAAGCAGAGCAAATAGCATCAAAATCCCCAATGAAACAAGAAGTCATGAGAAAAGCTGTAATACCTTTCCTTTTAAAAGCAAACAAACAAGCAAACCCAGATTTTTATTGTTAACAACACATATGCTACCAGACAGTGATCAAGGGATATGATGGGGGATGTATGAAAGGTGGTAAAAAAAACAAACAGAAAACATCTTCTGCATGGCATTTCTCTGCAGATGGACAAGTCACCAGCATTTAGTGCCTAAGAACAAAAGGTTAACAAACCTTCATCCCAGAAGGTCATCCTGAAACCTCCTTTTCCCAGAAGGTAACTCAGATGGCACAGTTTTATGTCCTTTACATAAGATGACACTTCAGACCTTTCACTTCACCAGACAGCAGTTTCAGAGCCTAAATCTAGGCATCAATTTCCAAAAATAGTGCCCTGAATTCTTATCTATCAGTTGATTACATACCAGCTAAAATCATGTTGGAACACAGAGGAAAATTGAAAGACAGGGTTCAGAATGTCAGATCTATATGACTGATGTTACTTCAAAACATTAGGGCTATGGACCTATTAAATTAGTATACAGATTTCCAGACTACAGGTCTTCTCCAAAAAGTGGTCCTTGAGAACTTCTCTGGACTGAAATCAAGGAACCCTGCAGAGTCAAATTATTAAGAGTTTTAATATAGCAGAGACTGGCATTAGAAGGTATCTTTTTCAGAAGGTCAGACAGGACAGATCTCTCTGATTGCTCTGGTGACTCAGCAAAATAATTAACCATGCTTAAAACTTATCTAAAGGTTGAATTTTCAAAGCTTTACAGAAGACAATACAACTGCTGGACAATTCTTATGTTTACGTATTTTACTAAACTGAGGTCTGGTCCATGCCAGACCCAAATTAAATTTCTTCATCATATTTTTCACCACTACTGATCATCCATCACAATGCAACACTATTCAATTCTCACTAAACTAGGTCAGCAAACTATTTCCGATAATATTTGCAAAGGACTCCACATTTAAAGAACAAGACAATTTACTTGGCTGCTTAGGTGTATCAAATACCATGGCCTTTATTTAAAAGTTTCAGCAGCTAAACTGCTGTGCATCAATATTCTAGGAGAAATTATTATAACTTCTTGAAAAGAAACTTACAGATCCTTTCTTCAAGGAATACATCACTAATTTAGCAGCAAACATCTCACAACATCTTTATAAAGAAGTATTCTTCTTACTACTGAATGCCTTTTGTCAAGCACTTCCTACCTCACTTCTCAGGTTTAGAATTTTTCTTAATTAAAAACAAGTATATGGGGAAAAAGCCTTCCAAAAAGAAAAAAAAAAGTCATTATGCTTTCTGAAGTTTTCTTTCACACATTTGTTGTGTTTTCCTGAAAAGCTCCAGCCTATTCCTTCAGGGTTTATTCATTGCCAATTTTATAGCCATTCAAAAACTACATTGCTCTGCATGCTCTAGCCACAAGAGCTGTAAGACTCTCCCAAGTTAAAAAGAACCAAGCCCTGTGAAAGCAATAACTGTGAAGACAGAGATGCATATCCACAGACTTAAAATATTGGGGATGCCATTATTTATTGAGAAGTACCCATTTTAACAGTGATCTCCAGCAGTAAATTGGAATTTAGCAGAATGCAACTTGGTGTGCTGTGGCGGAAAGGAGCCTGGCTCAGCAACAGCAAGGGGGCAGGAGGACAGGTCTCATTTCTGTGGAGTTTGCCCCGCAAACCCTTTCAATTTCAAACCTCCCAGTACCCTGCAGAAGAACTTCAGAGAGTTCATTTCTGATTCTAAGTCTTTGTAACTATGCGTGCAATAAGTATTTAAAAAACTTCATTCCCTCCCCGCTGCTCCCCTTGTTATTGCAGCCTTAAGGTACTTACAGTCTTCATCCAAGAATTTATACTGTATGTGTTTCTTGAAAAACTCCTGTATTGATCTACAGATCTCCTCATGTTGCTTAGAGA
Source organism: Egretta garzetta (assembly GCF_000687185.1). NCBI lineage: Eukaryota > Metazoa > Chordata > Aves > Pelecaniformes > Ardeidae > Egretta > Egretta garzetta. The sequence goes on along the minus strand of NW_009258783.1, from coordinate 1,623,912 downwards.
TATGATCGTAGTATTGAGTGTAGTCCCTCTGTGATACACCTGTCAATAATTTTCATTGATTATAAAGAGCTTTAAGCATGCAAAAAACCCAACCAGATAAAACGCAGTTATCAGAGACATGCACGTTATCAATATTTCAGAAGACGGGGTTCTCCCAAGTTTCAACCATTACGAATTACTTACTGTTTGGCTTTATTCTCCAATACTTAAAGCATTTCCATTAGGAATTTTTTTGCCTTGAACAGTTCTGCCCTACATTTTGTGAACCTCATTTTATATGTACACTCTCTGATTAATTTAAAGTGAATTTCAAAAGGAACCTTTGTCTGCATTTAAGTTTCCAGTTCCGATCTTTTCCCTTCAGTTTTATTCCCCCTGGTTACTCTGGTCAAAAACCTTTTTGTGTTCTGCACATCAGATGTAGGGACCAGAATTTGGAACCATGACATGAAAGGTGTAGAGGCCAGGCTTGTACATTAGCAAAGATGACAAATCCTAGCGTACCATAATTAATCTAATTTAACCAATTTATTAAGCGTGGAATAAAGTGTACCTGTTCGATAAGGCACTACAGGTGAAACCTTAAATCCTAAAATCAACAAGATGGCATGCAGTCTAGTACCTTATTTCTTCCATTTGCCCCATCCCCCCCCCGAGCGCTGACTTACATATCTGACACGAGATAAACTATTCCAGCTACATCACAAGCTTCTTAATTTCAGATATTTGTTTGTCTACAAGACAATAGTTGAAGTTGACATCAACAGGATTACACACTTGCATGCATCTTAAGTGACAGGAGTTCTCATACAGGATGCGTCAACATAAGCCACTGCAATATCTGGCTGGACAAATGTCAAACCAAGACATGCCCCATGACTGCAGAATGAGTAACTCATGCTGTTTAGGGGGAAAAAAAAGCCAGAATCCTCCAAGAAAGATGTATCAATAATAGCAGTTTTCTGTTATAACCACATACAAAACACAGAGATGAAGTTTTATTGTGAGACAATGCTGACTACCTCCAAAGATGTGCTCTTTAAGAAAGTTCATATAAAGTTTATGATGTCAGTGGAACTTTGAATTATTAATACCACTGCAAAGCTTAACTCAGGCCTAAAAACAAAAACCAAGAGATGGTGGCATCTCAGGGGATGCAGATGTGTAACTGGAAAATCATTCACTACACTATGCAAGTATCACTCCTTAATTTGACTGACAGGCTTATTAATTTTAAGAGCATGGGAACATACTGTGAAAAATCTTGGAACTGTCTTCAGAAATGCAGCTGGAGTGCTAGCTAAAAAAAAAAAACCAAACATACTGGTAGATCTACTAGGTTTCAAAACCTAGTAACAAAACGTACAGAGTGTTTAATTAGCTAGCGTACAAATGCTCTGAGGTATTTGAAAGTAAGTATCACTATATATATATTCTATAATAAATCTACATTCCAATATTTTAGAGGTTATTACAGTGATGCATATATCTGGCAGTTGTGGTGTTCCGGTGTTCCAGCAGCACATAACAGGACAGGATTCAGCTCTTCCCCCTTCAAAAAGCTATGTCAGAAAGAAGGGCTTAATGGAGGATCTCTGCTATTAGCAAGACAAACTCTGTGACAGAGAACTGTAATAAACCCTGTAATTGGCATGAATGGAGAGAGAATGGAAGATGAGTGTAGAAGCACCAGAAGGAACAGCCAAATAAAAGGGCTATGAGAATGGTATGTGTTGACAGCACCTAGATTAGCACATCCCAAAACATCTATGTGCAGCTCCATAGGACACCCAGATCAGGAAACAAAGAACAGGCAGTACATTCCTAATGATTCACAGGGGTAGGGTAGGATGGAGTGACAAATTGCTGACAGCTCCTAACAGGTGCAAAAAGGCACATCCAGAACAAGTACATAGTCACCATGCTGAGAAGAAGCCAGGAGAAACAATGAGAACTAGATAGCCAATATCCCTTCCCTTCCACATCATCCAATCCTGGACAGACCACTTGTAGATATGCATCTTGGTATTTGTGACTACATAGGTTGAGACAGGCAAAATGAGCAAACTTGGTTTTATTTTAAAGAAAAAAAAATCTTCCTATAAAGTCTGGATCACAGCTTTCTACATCACTGCTATAACATTTCCTTGTTAGAAAAGTTTAGGCAGAATGATTCAATCTTGTTAAGGACAAACGTGCGCTAGTCTTGTGCTATTTACATTTCTGTTCATCTTTAAAGATTCCCATGGTACACCACACCAAAAACGAATTCAAAATCCAGACTAATATTTAGCCTGACATTAAATCCCTCAATTCAAGCACCTGTATGTGCACTAGATGTCTAAGCTCCTGTTATAGTCAGCAGTCAATACATCCAGAGGAGTATAATTCAGCTAAATTTATCCTAGTACTACCCAAAATACATGCTCTAGCACAATCTGCCTGTCCTCTAGCTGTCACAGGTCTCCTGAAGTACCCACCAGCTCTTCGCATGCTGTGGATAGCTTAGCTGTTCAGTGCCACTTGAAAGGTTTTACATATAGGATTCTGAACCAGAGTAACAGATCAACAGGTTTTCTGACTAAGCTACACTAAACATAATATGAACTCAGACACCTCGTACACCTGTGGACACGTTCTGACCTCCCTAACTTTCTACATATAATATCCACATGGCAGTCACATTTTATCAGCAGAATACCCAACTGCCTCTGTATTCATTCCGCAAGTTGGAGATGCATGCAGTTTGCTCCTGAATATAAAAGAATCACTTTCAAGACAGCCTTTGGGTGAAGTTTCTGAATTAGCAATTAGAATTAAGAATATTCCCACTGTAATATCGAGCATGCTATGTCATCAGGTTTTCAAATACAGTGGTAAGAGAAACTTGGTGTTCCACATTTTAAATTGCAGAAAGAAGAAAAAAAACATTAATTCCAGAAATTAGGTGTTTTAAGAACTGTCTTCATATTTAGTGCTGATTCAAGGAACCAGAGAAGCTCCTCAGAACTTCACCTAATAATTTTATCTTTATGAAAATCCTTACCTATAAGCTTGTTTTCCTTAACAAAGCATCTGAATTCTGCACCAGGGATTAGTTCACACCATTTGCGAAGAACAAGCTATAGAGGAAAAACAAATGAAGTACTGTTTCAGAAAGGTAACAGGTAACTTTTTGTCAATGGGTATACATTCTAAATGTACAGTTTTGCTGTAATAATAAGATGACATCTGAAGTTATTCCTGATACAAGAAAACAAAACAATCTTAACCTGCAGTTCACACAATTATCTTAGCAAATACTTCAAAGCAATTAGACTTAATATTAATGTCACAGAATCGCAGAATGCTTTTGGTTGGAAGGCACTTTTAAAGATCATCTAGTCCAAACTTGCTTTAAGTAGGAATGTTCAGGCTGGACATAAGAAGAAACTTTTTCACTATGAGGACTGTCAAGTGTTGGAAGAAGTCCCTCATAGAGGTTGCGCAGCCTCCATCCACTGAGGTTTTCAGACCAGATTTCATAAAATGCCAAGCAACACAATTTGATCTCATCACTTACCCAGCTTTGAGCACAAGAATGGACTAGAGACCTCCTGAGGCCCCGTCTCACCTTAATATGTTCTTTCACTCGGTATGGCATTCGTAACTGTGAAATTATTTATGAAACAACTTCAAAGTTACATTAATGATAAAGTGTGGAAAACAAAAAAAACCTGCTGTACAACACAACAAATCTGTCATGGAATTGGCAGAAAGCTGCTCCCTAGTCAAAAGAGCTGATGAGCAGAATTATATTTAACCAAATTGACCTCTGTTCTGGTATACACCCAAGCAGAATTCTGTGACGCCTTTGAAGGCGCAAACCAGTTAAAATAAGGACACAGGATAGAAATAGTAACCGAACTATTATAGTCAATAGGACAGACTGCCTGGTAATTAAAGCATATCTCTGGCACTTTCTCAAGTTTCTGCATTTCCTAAGCTGAAGTATTCAGATGGATCCATTATTCTGAGGGCCTGATTTACTGCTCATGGCTACTGGAAACTCCCAACACCTATCAACCTCAGTAGAAAAACCTCAGTAATCAAAGGTGACACTCCTAACTACAGCGCAAACATGAAACTCTTTGTTCCAACTTTCAGATTTCCTACATTTTTAAAGCACAGTAAGAAAGTCCTTTAAAAAAACCAGGGTTCATTCACTTTTCTAAACCCCTTTAAGCCCACAGGATGATGACAAATGCTATATTTACATAAAAATTATTATTAGAGACATGACTAGATGCTATCATAAAAGTGATAGCACCACATGAACAGTTTAAGGCATTGTTAATATCTACGTTGCTAACTTAACATTTTAATCTGGTAACGAGCACATGAAACAAGATATGATAGACCAGTTCAGTTCAGGATGTCCCCAGCCACTACAGCTAGATTCTCCCTTAGTAACCTCAGTTGTGATATTCACAAGCAGCATACTATCAAGAACGTGTGACTTTCAGTTACTGAGCTTGTCCTTCCTGGCAAAACCTGACAGACATGAGAAGAAACTGCAAGGAAGTCCCAAAAGTCTGAACTTTAGCTCACCTCTGATCTGTAATTAAACCAACTCCTTATGAGCTGTAGCACTTAACCAGGCTTCCCCACACTGCCCAAGCAACGCAATTAAAACAAACAAACAAAAATTTATGGGCAAATACCCAAGCACAAATGGCAGCCTGCCTGTGAGCAATTCATTTCAAAATTGCCTAGCAATCATGCAAAGAGTCTTACCTCGTAGTCCAAGGAAGGATCAGGGGAATCATCAGTACAGTGAATGAATCTAGAAAAGTGAGGCACAGGCATCAAAATCTGCTTTTACATGTAAGACTTTAGCCATAGTGAGAAAAATAACCCCAAACTGCGAATCACAAAAGCTACTGTTACATTATCTCCAAGACATAAAACCCAAGTAAATTCAACATATCAATAACAAAGCTCATTTAGACAATTATCAGAGAGGGGGTAAGGAAAAAAGAAAAAAAAAAAATCTTTTCACCTAGCGTAACATGGAAGCACTGAAATTTGGACGTGAGGTTTTTTGTTTGAACCAACTGGTGACATAACTGGATTCTCAAAGAACCAGATAAACTTGAGCAATCTAATCTAGTTTCATTGCAGCATGTTTTGCCTAGTACTTTTCATGTTCAGCTTCCTAAACCACACAACAGAGACACATCATCATGTCTTACAGCAGTTCATTTCCATGAATAAGGGATGCAAAACAGTGACAGTCGGCACTTCTGATTCCACAGCATGGTATCTTTCTAAATTAAGAGCCTTAAGAAATACTCTTACAAATCTCTTGAGAGTGGGAATAAACAAAACTATTTCCATAACTGCAAGCAGATGTCAAGGTTTTGTCCCTGGTAAGTAGCTGACTCCGTGTGCCACCTTTCAGGAGCTATCAAGAAATGAGGCAGTCATACCCAAGCCAACTTCTATGTACCTTTTTGTCATTTTCCAGCAAAGCTTGCAATAAATCCTGTAACTTCCAAAGGGAATTAGCAAAAAAAAAATATGCATTTTCCTTCCAAGTGTAGTCCCTGACCTTACTGGCAACAAACTACTTTGATGCACAGCAGAACTGTGTAAAGGGTTCACTGCTGAGCAATAAGTCTTAAATGGCAACATTTATACTATCTCCCTTCAGCACTGAATTTGGTAAAGCATTCCAAAAGTCTAACATCTCTAATATAAGCATTGTGTTTGTAAGACATGGCTACCCAACCTTCAGTTTGAAGTAAAGAGCTATGGTAAGAGTTCATTCAGTATGCTGCCAGCAGAAATAAATTTCACACATTTTAGTTTAGACTTTAATATCCACAACATGCAGAAAAGAAGGGAGATAGCAGGCATGCTTTCCATAAATACTGTAATCAAACAGATCATATATATCTGTAAGCCTATGTAAACAGATAACATCCTTCAACTACAGTTTATATTCCCTGCAATTTAAGATCTGTCAAGGCAACAGAAACAAACTCATGAGAACTTATAGTTTTGCTAGACTCAAAATTCCTCCCTTACTAGCACAGATGCCTACCATGCTCAAGAAAATATCCCCCCCCTGACCAAACCAACTACATATAAAAAGGCAGCTGAAGTCCAGCACAGAGTTTTACAGTCCTTGCACACTAGGACCTGTATTACCTCGCACTGACTTCCACATCTGAGATTGAGGTACCTGCAATCTGCTCCGTTCCAATAACATGCAGCACTTCTCAGCAGTCAAAAAATAACCCTATGATCAAAATTGTCTCCTGCTGAGCCCTGAAATATTTTGGGTGAGAGCTATGTGGAGAAAGATACTTCCTCTTTCCTTGGAAGTCAGAAAACGAAATCCTTGGGCGCCATCCCAAGCCACACAGAATGCTCATGTACTGCTGCCACATCAAGCTAACAGACAAAATGATGAATATAGACAGAAGTACTGCAAGATGCAGTAACATTATTTTTCTTAAGCCTTAATGAACACAGGACCAAGTACAAGTGAGGAAAAGATGGGACAACACAGTGAAAAACAAAAAAAAATCAGGTTTTTGAATTCTCATTTTCCTTCTAAACAGTATCATGAGGTTTTGTCAACAAAAAGACATTACTATCACCCCTTTTGGGGGGGGGGGTAGATTTTGGGCAACTTGAGGTAGTTGCAATTTTATATTTTTTACCAACTTATTGTAGCATTAATTGTTCAGACCCAGCTGCATTCGTTTATTACACATGGCCTTTTGATCCTAAAAGGCAAAAGGCTAAGCAAGGTTTCTTTAACCTGCATCCTATTCTGGTTTGGAGGTATTTGAAAGAACTGTCAGAAAGACTTCAGGAACCCAAAATTGAGAGATAACCAGTCTCTCCTTTCTGAAGCCTTTGAAAATCATCATTTTGAATACTACTAAGGGTGAAGGAATTAAACTCTACTGCTTATAGACCTTGTGCTGTGGTCAAAGCTTGTTTAGAGATTTATAGTTAGATGTCAAGAACAGAAGGATCAAGGTCTCTTTATATGTAGCAGCTGTATGTTAATATCCAAACGCATACACTTGACAACCAGACACGCTGCATGAAGCCATTATGCAGCTCAGTTTTCAACACTGAGAAAAGCAATTTAAGGTTTGTAAGACCTCCAATACCTGTCCTGCTAAGAGAGCCATGAAGTCATTTGCAAATCACTGAGATTATTCTGTGGATAATAAACTATTATGAACATAATGAGAATTGTAAAAGTTATTCTGAACCTGACAGTTCCCCTGCTATCACCTCATAGTATATTTTAAAACCTTAATAAAAAAAAGAATCAAGAAGAAACTTCTAACAGCCTTTGAACCGCATCTTTATTTCTTGAATATTGAACCTTACTGGAACTTCAAGGACTAAAAGAAATAGGAAATTCATGCACCATTCAAAAGAGGATCTTGTACTACACTATAAATTGCTAGAAAAAAGTGATGTGAGTAAAACCTCAAGAAAAAAAAAAATCAAAGGCCTCAATTTCTACATCCTCTCATGTGGAACTCAAAATAGGTTATACTGAAGTCTAAACCAACAGCTACCCTTCTCGCAGAAAGGTATCCCGAGTGCCAAGTCACATCTTTATGAGCCAACACTGCCTCCTATGTTCTGTTAGAAGAACACAGGCTGTTATTCCCCCACATTTCAGAAAAATGTTGTAATTTCTTCATAATTTGTAGTTCAGTTTTTAGAAGCATTAAGTCTGGTATTACAAATGTAGTCAGAATGCTAGCTTAAAACCAAAAAGAACTGAGTCCTCTGCTAGGCTTTAAAGTTAACAGTGTGCTCAGGACCCTGATGGGATAAACCTCACTCAAGAGTAGACTTTCACAACTGTTCTCAGAAACAGGCACTTAAATTTTAATCAAGCCCTCTTATAAACAACTAAATAAAAAAATTGCATCTCTCCTCACATTCCTTTGTATCTTGCACATTAATACATTTGGAAACTTTTTGGGAGTTCTTTCACCTGCTCCGTTGACCTAATAGATGTTTCTTACATACTAAATGTGGCATAGATGGTCCCTTCACTCTGTTTCCTGGGCTTAGGTTGGGTTCAGTGGCTACTTTTAGACTCTTTACTTCACATGTCTAACCAGCTTCTCAAAAAGTTTTCAGGAACGAACTTCTGGAAGTAACAGGTCCACAACACCAGCTGGTCCAATAAAATACTGAGTCAATTTACAGCACTTAAGTGCACATCAGAAAATAGCCATTCTTGCATGTGACTCATACTGCCCCTCTATAGTAAGTCAAAGGGCAATCCCTGCAAAAGATGTTCTCTGCATTAGATTGCTTTTCCACAAGGTTGAACTTACAGGACTTCTTATTTTACCTCTTCAGTGATTAATGAACAACTGGAAAAACAAAAACACTTTAGCGTTCAAAATCCCAATCGTAGCATCTGCAGATGTAACACATCCAGTACTGCCCTGTAGAACAGGAACAATCACCAAAGTCTGACAAAATTTCCAAGGTTCGTTAATGACCATGATATAACAACTTTATCTTATAATTGAAAGGGCATTATCATATCATTAGAGGTATTGCTAATATTTATACCAGTCTCAAGATGAGCAATCATGTCTTAACAAAATGTAGTCCACACATTCTAATAATAAGGAAGAAAACTGGGTTCTAAGCACTACACTCAACAGGGCTTTAAAAGGATTTTTGTTCAAAAGAAGAGTTTTAATCACTTAACAGAAATCCCAATTAAAAAGGGATTTTTTTTTTATCACATATCCACAATGCTAAGTTTTTGAAAGCCTACATTAAAACCTGAAAAGTTAAGGATCACACCAACCACAAGGTTTTTTTGTGAACTCAGCTAAGTAAAATGCAATGTTTACTCTGAAGCAGAAACAACATTGACTGCATTAACGAGTGCATCACTCTGAAGTCTTTGTTAATTTATACAAAATTAACAAGGAGGAAAGTTAACTCACTATTCTGAACTTTTCAACCAAACAAAGTATCAACATCATGAGAGAATCCAAACATTTTAAATAGACAAAGCTTATCTAGTCATGCTCAGTATATTTGCATTAAGGCCATATTTTTTAATGGTTTGTATTGAAGTATTGCATAGCTGAAGTTTTCTCGGAACTTGAGACATCTGAGTTACAGCAAGGGCAGTTCCCTGACCTTAACAATGTCAAGATCGATACCAGATAAAGCAGATAGGAAATGGGAGAGGAAGGAAGAGGCAAAGAAAGAGGTTTGCCTTAAGTCCCACATCACTAACAAAGCTGGATTAAGAAAAAGATCTTCAAATTGCCATTGCAAAGACTTTTCCGTATTATGACCCATGAAGTGGATTTTTAAGTTAATACAACTGAACAGACAACAAAACAAACAAACAAAAAGGGTATACAACATTTCAGCTGTTACTTATGCAGAGCAAGAAACTAAATTTTAGACTATACTGAATACTAATGAAATAAATAGAAATATAGTGAATTTATCCTCCCTCTGAGCAGCCTTTCCAAGGGATTTGATGTATCATGTATCCAATTTTCATTTGTTCAGCACTCCAGGTTCTTATGCCAGCTACATTTTTAACTTCTGCTTGCTAAGGACTAGGGAACTGGCAGCTAATCAATAGTATAATTAAGGAAGACCACTGTTCTGATTCAGCAATAATAATTTCACTGTTTGGGTGGGGACATTTTGTACAAATAACTTAGTAATTTAGAAATACCATGCACAGACTGGACAATAATATGTGCTTTAATCAAGTACAACTTATTCATAAAATGTAAGATACATAGAGACCAAAGTGATTTTACATATTACACACGTTCCCCTAGTCGTAAGTACAACTTCCATTCAAATTCATGGACACCACAAGGCTGCACTGCCCATATTAATTCTACCTTACCAAAACAACAAAGCCTGTTCTGACAAAAAAAAACCCGAAAAAACCATAACCCAAATTTATACCAACATTAGATTAGACTTTATAGGAAGGGAAATGAATGCAACACTTCTCAAATGAACTTAACCTTTACATTAGGTGATGATCCCACAATCATGTCACAAGGTTTGTTTATTTACCACCCACTAGCTAAGCTGTGCTATATGGCGGTCGGCGTGTGTGGTCTTACCACACTGGAAAAGGAGTCTAAATGGATTGGACTACTGCAATTTGAGGTGTTGTCTTTCTGCTAAAGGTTGTTCTCCCACTGCGGGATCAGTAGAAGAGAGCAGCCTCCCCAGCCACTACCGTTCTTAGCCTGGTATGAACTTAAGGTTAACACCCATGCTGTGAAATCTCACAACATAGAAGCACGCATTGACTCTACCACGAAGTCAGCTCTGTCCACAGAGGGCAAGGCAAATAGCTGAGGCACTAACTTTACCTGATATGAGATAAAACCTGACGGAAAACGCAGCCTCAGTGAAGGTGTTTGAACCAACTCATTCTACCACACAGATGTCACAAAATAAGAACACAAACACTCATGCAGAGTTGCCACAACTCAAAATCAAGCGATGCTTGCTAAACACTTGATTGTGTCCCAAACTCATTAGAAAGTGGTTAAGCAAACAGGAATTCTCCAAGGAACTCTGGGTACTTTCTACTGAACCTCTTTATAAATGAGGATAGTAGAATACAAAAACTGTATAATTTAATATTCACAAAAGGATGATACAAAGCGTTCAGTTCTTTTCAGACCCACAAGACACAGTCCCGAAAGAAGTTACAAGAAAGGACACATTAAATTTTAGTGCTCAACCCTCTGAGCAAACCATCCTCAAGATACCTGGGCAAGTCATCTAGCCTCCCATTAGGGGAAACCATGAAAAAAGCTCCTTGGTAAGGCACCAAAGTCTTCCAAGAATCACTATTCACTCGCCTCTGAAATGTAAACTATAGATTTCTCATCTCCCCTATCCCTTTCATTCTCCATGATCCCAGAATCATGAATTCTCAATGCTCACAATCATTTCCATGGTCCTACATATTTTTCAAACTCTCTTCTCACTCCAGCATCTTCTCCCCTCCTTCTCAGTGTCTTCTTCCACACCTCATAATGTTGTAGGTTAGACCTAACGTAAAACCTAGCATCAGAATTGGACTGACAGCGTTGCTAGCACTCCATAAATGCAGAGATAAGGATGTTGCTACCTATCATTTTTTTTAAAGTACCAACAAATTGGGGGAAAAGTGTGTTATTTGAGTTTCAGGAATAAACAAGAAGGCAGTTGCACAGCATTAATGCAGCTGGTTTCACATTTTAGACAATTCTTAGTGGGTCACAAACTACTTAACACAGGACTATCGTGCTTGGTAACCCTCTATAAAGCATGTAGAACAAGTGCCCTGCCTTTGACTGAGTCTCCTAAATATTGCAGTAATATAACTAAGCATTGAATAATTACTGGAAAGCAATCTCCTGGATTCCAAGCCACGGATTGCCCTTCTTCTTTGAAATTTTGCTTTTCTGAAAAAAATAATAGTAATAATAGCAACAAGAACATTACATTCCAATAATTTTATTTTCTTTCAGAAAAAGGCTGTATTTTAGAAATGAGTGACATGAGTCAGATGCAGGTACTACAGGAAGAAACCGTTGCTATACAATTAAGTACTCTCTTCATGTGAGCAGACAAAATAAATCCCAAGCACATCGTATTCATAATTTTATCAGTAATTACTATCCCTAGTCACAGCTCCTGGAGTGCATTTGTTCAAGACCTATAAGAACTCAGGTTCAGAAGGAGCTCTAGGAATAAGTTAGCAGAAGCCTCAGGCATCTTCCAGGCCACCACACAAATTTCAACAGCTTTAAAATTTGAACGGGACATGGTAAAGTCATGCTGTATTACCATGAGAAGCGGCAACACTGAGGTAGGTAGCAACAAGTACATGCCAACAAAGGTGGGAAGACAAAAAAACCCCAAGATGAAAACATCACTTGCTTTGGAAAGCAACTCAGTAAAAACGGTCTTAGTGCACAGTGTCATTTTGAATGTACTACTTTAATGCAATGTCTTCCTGGTTTGCTCTTCCCTCATTTGCATATTAAAATTAAGGCTGTTCCTCTCTTGTCAACTGAAACAAGGTAAACAATTCTCGTTTACTAGGAAAGACTCACTCACGGTAAGTAACAATGAAGATGATTTGCCTTGCAATTCTCTGCACTAAAATGGACCTGGCGTTTATTTTTGCACAGTGGAGAGAGACAAAGAAGGAGGGAAGGTGTAGGGGAGCTTCAAAGAACAACTAACTTACTACTTTACCTGAAGCTTGTATTACTGTACCTGAACAACTTTTAAACATTACTATGTATTTTATCTTTACTGTACAGCAAAGAGTAAAATCTTTCAAAAGAACTGAACCGTCAGAGGGTTGGGGGGTTTTCTGACTAGGTATAAGATTGTCTCCTAGAAATCTACTTACGGTTGAGTGAGGTCACGGGTAATGAAGTCTGAACTCTTGAAGAGGAGGAAGATGTCACTGAGAGCTTTACATTTCAGAGAGCTGTTCATTGCTATCCAGTAGGCATCCTAAACAAAAATGGAGATTATCCAAAAATGCGCCTTTACTAGCAGGAAGGAATGCAAGCTGCAGATCTATCAGCACTAAATATTATGCAACATTTGAAATACACGCAGCAAGTTATTTTTTTATTTTGAGGAAAGCTTCATTAGCTGTTACAAGACACACAATAGTTACTGCTTTTCTTATGAATACTCTGTTGACAGCAGAGCAAATCTATTTAAAATAACTAAGTTTTTGCCTTACTGCTTCCAGCACTTTCTTGGAAGGCTTAACTGAACAAAACTTTCCCTTGAGAACATGATACAAAAACATTTAGGTGCACCCATCCTTATGGTATAGTTAGAGCACCTAAAAATAACTAGAGGGAAGTTTATTGCTTTTTAAAAAAAAAGAAATTGGGGTTTTTAATCTTTATCCCAGGCAAAGTTTTCAATTCATATCCTACATGAGAAGAGTCTGACCAACATACTGTTATCAAGGATACAGGGTTTATGTAAGAAAGACAGCGCTGTCTTGTATCAGCCTCGCCAAACAGTGCACCACCCAGCTCTAATCCACCAGAACAATTTGCGGTATCATACTTCACCAATACCTTCACTATCACTCCTTCCTTTATCAGAACCACTAGCCTCTTCTCCTTTCCAGTACATTAAGACAAAACAAACAAACAAAAAAATCCTTACGTTAACATTTGTTACAGGTTTTGGGAGTCAGCAGTCTTACCCTTGGAGCACTCCAGTTAAGTTTAGGAAAAACACTACCACCCAAGGAACTTATTGCTTCTTGAACTTTAGCTGTAAACTCAGGAAATTCTGGTGCCTGAACAAAGAACAACAAAAAAAATATCAATTTCAATACATTTAATAGCTAAGTATAGCCATCTTCTAAGTACCATTAGAAATACATATTGTAGAAGAAATAAACGTGTCCAAAATCAGGAACTGAGAACCCCACAAAAATAATACATTTGTAAAAATAAATCACTTAAGAATCAACTCTGACAATCTTTCAACCTGAGAAAATTGAAAATATATTTCCAGTTCTCATCCTCATTACTAGCAAGATTCCATGAACAGGGGAAAATCCAAAACCTCATAACGTTCATCATAAAAGCTGCAACAGCTGGCGAACATGCAAGTCAAACAAACAGACCTTAAATACATACCTGTTGGTTTATACCTGATGGTAGATTATTACATACAAATAAGATCCAAGAAGATTTAAAAACAAACAAACATACTTTCAAAAATAGTTTGTTTAGAATTAAGCATCTCATTAAAAAAACCCTAAAATATAAATATTGTAGCATTCTGTCAAAGTATTAAAAAGTAGAAAGAGATCAATTCTGCTTTGTAATAGTTCTCTAGTTTCATTTAGTAGCAGAGTAAGAAAGCCAAAGTAAATATATCAATTCACAGGCAATTTGATTGACAGCTGCTCATTTAAGCTTTAGTTTTACAAATTGTTGTTAGTAATACTTTAACTGATCAGCTTTTTAATTAGGTCTTAAAGTAGCCCTTAGCAACACATTGCATCAAAATAGAGGACACACTGCGAAGGTACAGGTTGGACTAGAAAACCTTGTCTTGTGAAGAACATTGTCAATATTGTAACATAAGACAGGGGAAAAAAAGCTGCTCGGGATGCTATGAGCTCCACTCTGGTGCAACAGAAAAAAACCAGATTGCTGACCTTTAAAATAATATGAAAGGATTTGAGGCATATGTCAAATATTTTTCATGTAATAGGATTTATAGCAAGAAGTATATAAGAACACTATTTCTGCCTGAGTATTTTTAAACACAGCTCAAAGATAACTTCTAGGCTAAAGCTAACTGACGTCTCTAAAACAACAAAGCCCACACAGCCACACAAGTGATCAAAAAAATTCATATGTTTTGGCATCTCCTTTCTGCAGCCCCCCCAAATGCAAACACTTAAAAAAAACCCTCTCACGTTTTAGCGCAGCGACCTAGACTGAACTTCAAACATTCTGAATCTTTCCTTAGTACTTTACCTAGTCTCCATGGGAAACTACACTTGAAAAACTGGAAAGCACTTCTCTTATTTTACTTTATTTTTAGACCTTCAGTCAATTCTAGAAATTGTTCCTGCAAGAAGTAAAACTCTGCATCCAGCACATTCTGATCCAATCTCCTCTTGTTTTGCCAGAAGTCAGGAGTCATACTATGTAAGGAATACCAGCACATACTAAGCCTCCCTGGGGAAACGTGACCATCATGTCATTTGATTAATACAAGTGAAGAAATACACACAAGATGATAGCTCTAAGACTGCATAAACAAGCTAGATTCTAACATTTCCTACATTCTGAATGCCTGATTTTGCAACCAACAATATTAATGCACATTTTTTTTAAACACAGAACTTCTTGTAATCTTATATTCTAATTCTTCTTCAGAATATAGAAGGGGCACGGAAAACAAGTTCTACCTGACAACTCGGGCAACTCATCAAATTAGAATAACTACAGCCACAGCCCACCTTACTGCTCCCTGAGAAACCAATAGAGAATTGCAACCTGGGATTTATCGTTAGTAAGATACGAATGTCCTAGGCTGACAGTGAATGCAGAACAGCATTTTACACAGACTGTTTCTTCACTCTCTATCATTGCCAAAATGGTAACAGGCAACTCTTAAAAGCACAGAACACTATCTCCATTCACTCACTGGCCTCAGAGCAGTCCCTGGTTTTCAGGTGGAGAAGGCATATTTGCCACAGATGGAGTCTTCAGAGCAATCATCTACCCAATTTATGAGATGGTAAAGAGCACATCGTGAAATTCTACTTTGGGAGTCTCTTTCCTTGCCCAAATGTAGGTGTATTTTTGTAGGAACTAGCCACGGGGACAAACCAGGTTCATTATGAACCATTTTCAAAGTTCCAGGTTTGGCAAAAGGCAATACCCTGCCAGTCTCCGAACAAGAACCACCTTGGAGGCCAAAACACCCTTCTTCTTCCTCTACCCCTGCTTTTATTGCTGAGCATGATGCCATACAGTATGCGATACCCCTTAAAACAATTCGGGGAAAAGCAAAAGCCTTGATGCTACGCAAGCACTGTTCAGCAATAGCTGAAAGTTAACTTCACCCCAGCCAGCCCCAGTAACATGTAAGCTGTAAAGCTGCCATCCATACACAGTACCCAATGCTTACTTAGCTAAACTGAAACTGCTTGGCCTATATCCTTCTGATGGGTATCATACCTCTTGATTATATATTTCCTTATTGTGTTGTACACTATAATTAAACCTGATCCAAAAGCCTGGTATTATTTCTTTGGCAACATTTACATGCGCTTTGCAAAAGATGGATACCAAAATCCTTGTTCTGAATAATTTACAATCTAAGGCATCTACTTTATCAAAGCTTAGATATTTGAACTGAAGCTATTGGTGCATGCAAATTTGGCATGTATTACTTTTAAAATCTAGGCTATAAATTTTGTGCTAGAATATGCACAACTCACCAGGGCTGTGTTTATATTGCACCTAATCCACTGTAAGCAATTCAACACTATGTTGAACATCAGTGGGCTAACAGCACTGAAGTAACAGTATCAATGGCAGACAAATGATGCAAGTATATTTACTCTGACAATGATAAGGCAACAGCAATTTTTAAAAAAGATGTAAAAAAAGATCATAGCCATCACGATGCTGATTCTAAGCCAGGCACAGTGCAAGGAGAGCATTAAAAACAAGAAAAGGAAAAGAAAAAAAAAAAAAGAAGATAGAAAGAAATGTACTTAGGAGGAAATAATGGCACAGGTGTAAGAGAAGAGCTGTGAAAATTGAGCTGCAGGGGCTTCGTTTCTTTTGCACCCAGTCTGATTAAGTAATTGAGAGATATTCAAAGTGGTGAAAATGAAAGACAGCTATATTTAGAGCCATACTTCAGTTCATTTCCTATAGTCTAACAAGTGTGTGATTGTTCGGAATGAAGAAAAGCATTTTTTTTTAGTTAAATAAAATTAAGCCAGCAAAACTTTTTTATAGTTACAGACATATATACTGCCATCCATCTAGAATGATATGAAAAATGTTAAATACAGCTACAGATAGCTCTAACTGGCAACAAGTGTATAACACAAGGTTGCAGAAAGGATACTGCTGACAAACCCACATGTCAGGCTTTTACAGGACCTTACCTTAAGCGTTGTGGTATTCTCATCATCTGACCACTGTTAAAAATAAGAAGAAATCAAAGGTTACTGGTTTCCTGAGACATCCTTTATAATTTATGAGAACATCAGAATTCATATGGCTTCCTACAACATGCAGATCAAATCATTGCCCTGATGCTCCTGTAGCGTAACATCACCACCCTCCAATTATTAGGGCTGTAAATGAAGACAGGAAAAATATTGTGTATTTGGCAGAAATACTATTCTAAAGTATGGATAAAAGAAAACACCTGTATACTTTAATTGTGATTTATATCACCAACTCAGACATTCCAGAACTCCAGCTCCAGCACTTCCATCTCTAGACCCATGATCCATTCGTTTCACTTACATTTCTTTTTCACCTCCTTTTTGTACCTTCTGTCACCTTCTGCTTACAACACTTTTCAGCATTTTTCTTCTAGAATACCCTCTGAGCTATTATGGCCTCAGAAACTTTTCACTGTTTCTTGAAATAACTCCTCCAAACGTACTCCACCTCCTAATTTTTCAGGGCATGAAACAGCATTAAGTTCAACTCGAACACCCTTCAATAGTCCCTACTCATTATTACAAATGCAATTATCAAAACCCAAAACAAAACAAAAAGTCTTCTGTGAAAGAGCACAGAAACATTCTAAACCTTCCCTGATGTCACAGTACAAATAATGACAAGTTTTTCAGGACAACTACCACATGATTTTTATTTTTGTGAAGCACTCTCCTCACCTATAAATCATGCAGAAAAGGTTACACATTCATGTTTTTCTCAAGAGACTTGACGTTAAGTTGCATTTTATACTGACCTGTATTTCTTCTGCATCATCAGTCCCCTCCTGAGCATGACTTGGCGGATCTTCTCTAAAACAAAAAATTAGCAGGAAAAAAAATTAAGCACTGGAGTTTGACTTGACCACATACATTACATTTCCACAGCATCTACCAGATGTTGATCTCAAAATGTTTTGTAAGAAGATTAAGCCTCAAAACCCCTGGCAGAGAAAAATCAGAGCAAGCTACTACGGACAACTGAAGACCAAACACCCTGGCATTAGACTTGGGCACTACCCAAAACATTTTGCTTCTTTCAAATTAGCAGATCACTTTCTGCTCTGAAAAGCCATAATTGAAGCTTTTCAACACCTTATTAATCATTCTTTTCCAACTTTACTATACTCTCACAGCAGCACAAATTCAACAATTTTTTTTTTTAAACAAGTTCAATTTAAATTACACTTTGCCTCCATACTCCTTTTCCAATAAAAATTTTTAAAACTTGAGTTTCACATGTTGACCTGTGAATTTCTGGTTCTAAAATCAAAACGTTCCACATACAGAAGATCCTATGGAAAGTGGATACACAGTCATTAGCTTCTTCCAGAAAAGTTCCTTTTTCTACACAGGTGAGACCTGTTGTAAAGATTAGCATATCTGGGAGAAAGCACTTGATTGCTAATATTCCTTTGAAGTTTTAGGTGACTTCTGAAGTTCTTTAGCCAATATAACTGAGCGTGAAGATCTTAAAGGAGAAGACCCAGGTCTTGAAGAAGACTTATCCACAGCAAGTCAGTGTAGCAAGCAGGGTAAGTTCAAATGTATGCCCCTGACAAAAGTTAATTCTTCAACAAGCTAAGTGTCTGCAGTGCCTTAACACACTTCCATAGGGATTAAACTATCAATTCAGTTTTTGAGATCTAGAGATCAGATACCAGTTCAGTGAAGATCAAAAGCGATCTTGGCCTTGACGGCAAGAAGATCACATTCACTTCTAGCTAAGAAAGTTCAACAGAGAAAAACTAATTTCTAAAAGGGATTTTAAATAAGAAAAATCTTTAAAAATATAATTTAAGTCAATTATACAGCTGTCCATTATTCCACTGAAGACAGCAGAAATACATAGTCATAAAATCAAACCCTCAGTTTCAGCTTTTCTGAAGGCTTATTAAAAATAAATGGTTGCTGCTAAATAAGTTGCACAATTCTGCAGAAGCAAGTGATGGTATTACTTCTTATTCAAAATGGTTTAAAAAACAATTCCGATTTTCTGGATACCTTTTATTAAAGAAAAAGAATTTCAAAATTGAAAAAGACCTCTCATCTCTACAAGGTGTTTAAACAGCTTCAATTTTACATAAAATGATTCCTGAGAAATTAGACATAGCTGCCTTACACTGACAGCCTAATTTGTTGCTCTGTGAGAGGCAAACTACCGAAAACAAAGAACAAGGCCTGAGTTCTTACTAACTGTTTCTCATCTCTATCCACCACCACCTTCTCCATCCAAAATCTTGGCATAGGTATACACACAGGACATTCAGCCTTGTCATGTGCATGGATTATATGCATGCAAATGATTATACAAACTCAATAATTACTAAGATTTTATATGTAGCTTATTATATTGAGAATTAAACTCAGGTAATGTCACTTCACCCCTGGATAAGGCAGCAGGCATGTGAACAGCGTGGGACAGGTCAAGCCTCCGAATTGGAGCTAACTGTATCAAACCAAACACAAACCATCAGGCTGTGCACCCAAGAGACTGGAAGACTCCACAAGGAAAGGCAGAGAAAAAATGAAATAACTGTCTCCACTTGGTCTAGAATGAAGTATATTACATGGATTTGGTGGTGAGGCACTCGCACACGTTGCCCAAAGAGGTCGTGGATGCCCTCTCCCTGGAAGTGTTCAAGGCCAGGTTGGACGGGGCTTTAGAAGGTAGAACACCTAGTGGAAGGTGTCCCTGCCCATGGCAGGGGGTTGGAACTAGATGATCTTTAAGGTCCCTTCCAACCCAAGCCATTCTATGACCCTGTGATTTTAGGATCTGCATCACACACCAGCAAGTCAAGTTCTACTAACAGCAACAGTCGGCCCATTCACATCCTCATGCAGCGTGAGGTTTACTGCAGACAGACTGGTCAAATTTTAAAAACTCATTATGCAAAATATAATATGTGGATACAAAATAGCACTGTGAATATAAAATAGTATTAATACTTGGAGGGTGGGGGGAAAACACTCTTTACCTTCCGGAAACCACAAGCGTTCCATCATCCAGCAAATATTCTTTCACATTCTGTGGCAGGGGAAGTATAACACTGGAAGAAACATGAGAACTTCTTTAATAATTTATTATTAATATTACTTGTTGAAATAATAACAAGAGTCAAATAAAAATAATTTGGGTTTTAACAGAACATACCTCAACAACAGTATGTTTTATTCTCTAATGCTACGAGAAAAAAACATTTCTCTTTTTCCCCTCTCATCCCTTCCCAAAAAGCAATGCCTGTTTTCCCTCCCGGGAATTAGAGGAGAAAGAGGCAAAAATTTTAGATTAAATGCACAAAAATGCTGCTCTCCATCAAAGCTTTAAGAAATTCAAAGAAAGAGCATGTGTGGCCAGTGAGAAACAGGCAATACATTGCTCAAATGTTTCCCTTCTGAGATCCAAACCGAGAATTTGCCTATACCACCTGAATGTTCCAAAAATGCAGGACTATCACTAAACTTACCAAAAATAAGCCTGTGCTAAACACTAAACACCGTACAGGAATAAATGTTTCAATTACTAAAATCCTGATGTCAGCGCTTTTTGGTCCAACAGGGCAACTACCTTGAGCTTGACTTTCCTGAGTTACTGGTAGCTCTTGTAAACATCTCATGACCTGCAGCAGCACTTTAGAAACTGCAGAATTTGCTACAGCTTCCAGAAATACACAGAAACATGAAGTCAGCCACTTGGTTTGGGTATGTTCAGCCTCAGTTTCTGTGAGCAACCAAGTGGGAACAGCAGTGATGCGGGCATCAGCTGGTGCGCAGTCCCAGCAGGGAGCACAGGGGTGGCCTGGCCTGGCCTCGGGGCTGCCCAAAACACCCCCTCAGCGCATAGGGAGGACGCCCCACGTCCTGGGACCCCAGCTGATGGCTCGATCGAGCGTTCCCCACCTCCACCCCGGCTCTGAGTTTCTGTGAGCAACCAAGTGGGAACAGCAGTGATGCGGGCATCAGCTGGTGCGCAGTCCCAGCAGGGAGCACAGGGGTGGCCTGGCCTGGCCTCGGGGCTGCCCAAAACACCCCCTCAGCGCATAGGGAGGACGCCCCACGTCCTGGGACCCCAGCTGATGGCTCGATCGAGCGTTCCCCACCTCCACCCCGGCTCTGCCCCACACGGGTTCACAGAATCACAGAATGGCAGGGGTTGGAAGGGACCTCGGGAGATCATCCAGTCCAACCCCCCTGCTAAAGCAGGGTCACCCACAGCAGGTTGCACAGGACTTCGTCCAGGTGGGGTTTGAATATCTCCAGAGAAGGAGACTCCACAACCCCCCTGGGCAGCCTGTGCCAGGGCG